>NC_134485.1:369962676-370262676 GCF_040206685.1 Ascaphus truei
GGTCTGGGAGTGGGTACACTACAGTAGGAGACGAAGTTAATGACCATGTTATTATATTGAGTTATCAGTTCAATTGCGTACCGCTAATAGATGCTACGGTTTTTTTTGTGTCACTTTAATTCCCCAGGTCTGAGGTAGTGTTAACCTCTGTAATTGAACTAATGGTGTCAAATATAATAAATTATACAACCAATAGCCATTTCATTCTTATGGACTCTGATGCTAAAGAAAATTATTTCACTATGATAATCAAATATCATAGAACTTGACATATAAACCCTAAGGGGCATTTTCATTAAACTCCAATATTATCAGTATAAGTTGCCTGAAAACGGCATGCCATTTGATGTAATAAAAAAATATGGCGTTTTTGATGTAGAGTATTCATTAAGAATTGCCTATGTAAAAGAATCACATACTGAAATCTGTCCTCCATGAGGTATAAGCCAAATTGTGAGAGTCAGAACTAGAGACGATTTAGGAGAGGGCACATTAATTTGTATAGAGGCAGAGACAGAATATATGGAAAATAAATGCGAATAAGTTATTTAAATTTAAAACATACTGTATATATATATATATATATATATATATATATATATATATATATATATATATATATATATATATATACACATATACATGCACAGCCAGGTGCAGATCACGTGATCTTAATTAACAGAATATAAGAAAGGCCAGGCTGGATCAGTTACCCCCTCTCCCATTATTCCAGCTAAGAGAGCTGGATGCTACCAACAGGCACTGGCCTGCAACAGGTTTGGATATCTCTGTTTTATTGTTTTGGTAAGTGGGGAAGCCACCCAAAGAAAGCTAGAGAATTGCTGTCTAGTTAAAGCTCAGATAAAGCTAGGGTTTATTTTGATTCTTTTATTTGTCTTGATTTTGTCTGCTGGAGTGACAAAGAAAATAAAGCCTTTAAACCAGAGCTGGATGGTCCTGTGACTGTGCTTTACCCTAAAAGACAGTGGGTTTTAAGGATCCCAGTCAAGAACCCTGCAGCCAAAAAGGGTATTTTGTCACATATATATATATATATATATATAGTGAAAAGAAGACAGCGCGGCTCCCATAGCATAATACTGTATTTTAATAATAAAAATGTGCGTGCAGGTAGATTACGGACACTTACATTGTGCAAAATAAAATAAGATAGTGGTAATAAGTCTTTAAAGTCACCCGATGGAGCCTCCGTAGGTGGATGTCGTCGGTTAGGTCCAACACACTCCTGCTGTGGATACCAGGAAGGTGCGCGCGCACCCAGTCTCCCCCTGGCAGTTGGATCCCGCAAGAGTTTGTAACCACCGGCACCACAGGATGCTGACACGGCAGTCAAGCTCCCTGCACCGATTCTCCAAACAAAATTAAACCGGACCGGCTCCAAAGCGAGCAGATGAATAAAGTACTCAGAAATGGAAATAAGTAATAAAAAAGTCCAATGCTAGCTCCTTCCCTACGCGTTTCGTCGCGATATGCGACTTCCTCAGGGGATAGAGCTTTACTGACAAAGAACCATATACATAGGCTAGTGTTGAATAAAGGACATTAAAAAACATTAGAAACACCTGAATGTTAATTGATTGCTTCAATAGTTAACTTTTTAAGGGCTGGATGAGGAAGAGACAAGGAATGAAACATGAAGGGAACATGAGGTAAATACATGAAACATGAAACATGGATATAAACGGCAAAAGCCATAACAAAAAATATATACATAAAAAAATATATAATGAATTAAAAAAATATATATATTAATGCTGCTAAACACAAATTATAAGATAGTTCAAATGCTAATATATGGTACATAGTAAACATGCTGTATAGTGAAATCACCACTTGAGATATTAAATAACCTAACAATTACAGAGAACATGTATATATAGAAACATTCATAAAAAATGTATACATATATATATACACATATATACATATACACATATATACATATACACATATATATATATATACATATACACATATACAGTGCTCGACAAACCCGGTCGCCCACTCGCCAGGTGCGAACGGAAATTGGCCCGTGGCCAGCTACTTTTTCCCCCTGCTCTGCGCAAATTTTAAAAAAATTAAAAAAAAAAAATAACAAAAAAAATAACAAAAAAAATATCCTCCTGGCTGATTGGCCAATTGGTCGTGACGCGGAATGGAGCCCTTCTCTGCAGGGGTAATGGCTTCTCCTCGCGCGCGCGGTCCGTCTCTGTCTCCTGCCCGCGCTTCCCTCCTCATCCCCTCCAGTCTCCGCTCCTGTCGGGCAAGAGATGACAGCAGGGGATTTCTCCCCCCATCTCCCCCCCCCCCCCTCTGCCCCGCTTGCCCTCCGGTTCTGCTCCTGTCCCTGTGGCTGCTCGCGCGGGGAAGGAGATGACAGCGGGCGATGTTCCCCCGTCCCGGTTGCCCTACGGTCCCCGCTTTCCCCCAGTGCCAGTGGCTGCTCCCGATGCCAGCAGGGGTGTTCCCCTCGGTCCCCGTGGCTGTCGCCGCTTCCCCACCCCCCCACAAATTTAAAAAAATAAATAAATAACAAAACAAAATATTTTCCTGGCTGATTGGCCGTGACGCGGTCGTGACGCGGAATGGAGCCCTTCTCTGCAGGGGTAAGTAATGGCTGCTCCTCGCGTGCGCGGTCCCTGTCTCCTGCTCGCGCTTCCCTTCTCATCCCCTCAGTCTCCGCTCCTGTCCCCGTGGCTGCTCGCGCGGGGCAGGAGATGACGGCAGGGGATTTCCCCCCCACCCACTCCCCCGTCCCGCTTGCCCTCCGGTTCCGCTCCTGTCCCCGTGGCTGCTCGCGTGGGGCAGGAGATGACAGCGGGGAATGTCCCCCCCCCCCCCCACCAAACCTGCTTCCCCTTTGGTCTCCGCTCCTGTCCCCGTGGCTGCTCGCGCGGGGCAGGGGATTTCCCCCCCCTGTCCCGCTTGCCCTCCGGTTCCACAGAGTGTGTGTGTATGAGAGTGTGTGTGTGTGTGTGTGTGTGTACAGTATGTATGAGAGAGAGTGGTGTATGTGTGTATGTATGAGAGAGAGTGGTGTGTGTGTGTGTGTGTGTGTGTGTGTGTGTGTGTGTGTGTGTGTGTGTGTGTGTGTGTGTGTGTGTGTGTGTGTGTGTGTGTGTGTGTGTGTGTGTGTGTGTGTGTGTGTAAGAGAGAGAGAGAGAACGTGTAGGACACCAAAGGTACCCCCCACCCCACCCAGTCAGTCATCCCCCCACCCCACCCAGTCAGTCATCCCCCCACCCCACCCAGTCAGTCATCCCCCCATCCCACCCAGTCAGTCATCCCCCCATCCCACCCAGTCAGTCATCCCCCCACCCCACCCAGTCAGTCATACTCCCCCCCACCCAGTCAGTCATACCCCCCCAGTCAGTCATACCCCCCCACCCAGTAAGTCATACCCCCCCACCCAGTAAGTCATACCCCCCCCCCACCCAGTCAGTCATACCCCCTCAGTCAGTCATACCCCCCACCCAGTCAGTCATACCCCCCACCCCACCCAGTCAGTCATACTCCCCCCCACCCAGTCAGTCATACCCCCCCCACCCAGTCAGTCATACTCCCCCCCACCCAGTCAGTCATACTCCCCCCCACCCAGTCAGTCATACCCCCCCACCCAGTAAGTCATACCCCCCCCCACCCAGTCAGTCATACCCCCTCAGTCAGTCATACCCCCCACCCAGTCAGTCATACCCCCCACCCAGTCAGTCATACTCCCCCCCACCCAGTCAGTCATACCCCCCCCACCCAGTCAGTCATACTCCCCCCCACCCAGTCAGTCATACTCCCCCCACCCAGTCAGTCATACCCCCCCACCCAGTAAGTCATACCCCCCCCCACCCAGTCAGTCATACCCCCTCAGTCAGTCATACCCCCCACCCAGTCAGTCATACCCCCCACCCAGTCAGTCATAACCCCCCCACCCAGTCAGTCATAACCCCCCCACCCAGTCAGTCATACCCCGCCCACCCAGTCAATCATACCCCCCCCACCAAGTCAAACATACCCCCCCACCCAGTCAGTCATACCCCCCCAGTCAGTCATACCCCCCCACCCAGTAAGTCATACCCCCCCCCACCCAGTCAGTCATACCCCCTCAGTCAGTCATACCCCAAACCCAGTCAGTCATACCCCCCACCCAGTCATACCCCCCCCACCCAGTCATACCCCCTCCACCCAGTCAGTCATACACCCCCACCCAGTCAGTCAGTCATACCCCCCCCACCCAGTCAGTCACCCCCCACCCAGTCAGTCATCCCACCCCCCTGCCCAGTCACCCCACCCCCCTGCCCAGTCACCCCACCCCCCTGCCCAGTCACCCCACCCAGTCAGACAGTCAGTAATCCCCACCCAGTCAGTCAGTAATCCCCACCCAATCACCCACCCAGTCACCCCACTCAATCACCCACCCAGTCACCCCACCCAATCACCCACCCAGTCACCCCACCCAGTCACCCCATCACCCTACCCAGTCACCCCATCACCCCACCCAGTCTCCCATCACCCCACCCAGTCACCCCATCCCCCCACAGTCACCCTCTCTCCGTCTCTCACCCTCTCTCTCTCCCTCTGTCTCTCCCTCTCACCCTCTCTCTCACCCTCTCTCGGTCTCTCTCTCACCCTCTCTCGGTCTCTCTCTCACCCTCTCTCCGTCCTCTCTCACCCTCTCTCCATCTCTCTCTCACCCTCTCTCCGTCTCTCTCTCACCCTCTCTCACCCTCTCTCTCACCCTCTCTCCGTCTCTCACTCACCCTCTCTCCGTCTCTCTCTCACCCTCTCTCTCTCTCTCTGTCTCACCCTCTCTCTGTCTCACCCTCTCTCTGTCTCAAAATCTGGATCTGGATATTTTATTTACCCTGTATATCTTAACTGCCCTATACTACACCGAAATAACCTATACTGCTTTCTTCCAGATCTGACTCAAGCTTCACACAGAAGACATTGGAATCCCCCGTAACCCAGAAGACAGGTAGGGAACACATCCCCTCCAATGTATAACATTGTGGGAATGAGGTACCTGGACATTGAGGGTCTGCGGATCAGGTAAGATCCCAGGTGGGATTGCTGCTTTAAACATTCTGAAGCGGGGGCATCCAGGCACTAGTTAAGGGGTGCAGGAAACTAGTCATTCACATCTGGCTTATTTTTCTAGATTCGACATTTATACACACACATACACACACACAAAACAAGGACTAATTGTAGTATAATGTAATACAATAAATAAACTTATGTCAAAAACGAATGTTCTTACTAGAAATTTATTAAATTTATTTAATTTATGGGTTTTTTTAAATGCGGGGCTGGGGGCGGGATTAGAGGCGGGGTTGGGGGCGGGACTAGAGGCGGGACTAGGTGGCGAGTAGATTTTTTGGTTCGGCGAGTAGATTTTTGGGTGATTTGTCAAGCACTGCACATATATACATATACACACACATATATATATATATATATATATATATATATATAATACTGAGTTAAGTTATGGTGAGTAAAAAAAGTGACAAAAACCCTCCACAGGAAAGCAAATATGCAAATATAGCTGTATGCTCATCTGCATGTCTTAGGCAGGTCTGCAACCCCGCCTTTCCCCATTATCACCCAGCATACAGCACTTCCACTGCAGCAAGGGATTCTGGGAAATGACATGCAAATGAGCACACAGTGTCACTTTTTGCCTCAATAACCATTTTTAACATGGTTCCCTATAGGCTTAAGCTTGCTACATGGTCACAGCTTTGAGCACAGCCAGGGTTAAGGTGCATACCCAGAAAACCACCCACAGACAGCTGTTTCGACCTTGATGGGTCTCATCAGTGTGGGGTTGATTTTACTGGGAATGCAAGAGAGGCTTATGGGATAGGCCAAACCATAATACTGAGTTAAGTTATGGTGAGTAAAAAAAGTGACAAAAACCCTCCACAGGAAAGCAAATATGCAAATATAGCTGTATGCTCATCTGCATGTCTTAGGCAGGTCTGCAACCCCGCCTTCCCCCATTATCACCCAGCATACAGCACTTCCACTGCAGCAAGGGATTCTGGGAAATGACATGCAAATGAGCACACAGTGTCACTTTTTGCCTCAATAACCATTTTTAACATGGTTCCCTATAGGCTTAAGCTTGCTGCATGGTCACAGCTTTGAGCACAGCCAGGGTTAAGGTGCATACCCAGAAAACCACCCACAGACAGCTGTTTCGACCTTGATGGGTCTCATCAGTGTGGGGTTGATTTTACTGGGAATGGTTATTGAGGCAAAAAGTGACACTGTGTGCTCATTTGTATGTCATTTCCCAGAATCCCTTGCTGCAGTGGAAGTGCTGTATGCTGGGTGATAATGGGGAAAGGCGGGGTTGCAGACCTGCCTAAGACATGCAGATGAGCATACAGCTATATTTGCATATATATATATATATATATATATATATATATATATATATATATATATATATATATATATATATATATATATATATATATATATATATATATATATATATATATATATGCAAATATAGCTGTATGCTCATCTGCATGTCTTAGGCAGGTCTGCAACCCCGCCTTTCCCCATTATCACCCAGCATACAGCATATATATATATATGTATATGTGTGTATAATGCCAGAACCACATATTCATTCAACACTGTAATATCCCACATATCTGGCATGATGAAATAAGGGAGAGAAAGCAGGCTTATTCGAGTATATATCAAACCATTATATAAAAAACCATTATAAAAAAGAGAAGAACCCTCCTCAATGACATATGCAATATAAAACTTGGTTCATGACTATACAATATAAAACTTAATTCATGACTATACACATGAATATATATACACTTAATACTAGATATTAAAATATTAAAAACCAGTTATACAAATATAGTAAAATTACAAGAAAAAATATATATAATAAAATATAATATGTAATATAATGAAAAATAAAAAATGAAAATAAAAATAATAATGATAAAAATAACCATCAATTCAACTGTATACTTCGAAATTGGTTTTTCATTTCCAAATGACACTCATAAATATCAATGAAAGTAGTTTCATTGAATTGGTTGTTACTGTATATAAACACCAAGGTGATGCAGTCAACAGACGAGCAGGGGGACCACGGAACATTATACCAGTGTACTTGTATCTATATGTTCATTGAACCCCTTAGGTGACAACGTGTCCAGTGTGTAGATCCAGAAGGTCTCTCGCAAACATAACCTCCTGAATCTATCACCCCTAATGAGAGACACTGGTACATGTTCAATACCCCTAATAGTTAGAGATGCAGGATCTTTGTTGTGACAGATAGAGAAGTGTTTAGAGAGACTATGAGCTAGATTACCATTAATGATGTTGCGTCTATGCTCTAAAAACCTAGTGCTCATTGGACGAATAGTTCTCCCTATATATTGAGGACCACAGGAGCATGATATGAGATACACTACAAAGGTGGAAAGACAGTTAATCCTGCCCTGGACATCATGCTCTCTCTTGTTAGAGAAAGAACAGAATCTCTTACCGGCAATAAGATGTTTACATGTAAGACATCTATTGCGTCCACATGAGAAATTGCCGGAGAGACGGTCAGAGGTAACTGAATTCCCATCCGTAGTCATTCTCAATCGACTGGGGGCCACAATGTTTTTAATATTCCTAGCTTTTTTGTATGTAACCGCAATATACGTAGGTAAAGTGGGTCCCAGAAAAGGATCATTCCTGAGAATATTCCAGTGGCTATTTAATATTTGTTTGATTTTATATGCAGACTGGTTGAATTTGGTGAGGAATCCAGGACCATTATCTTGATTTGAACCCATATCATGGTTTTTGAGGGAATAGGTAGTGACTTTGGATTTGGATTGAGCAAGAAGAACATCCCTGCTAATATTCTTAACCTCACTAAGAGCTCCATTATTACTTATTTCCATTTCTGAGTACTTTATTCATCTGCTCGCTTTGGAGCCGGTCCGGTTTAATTTTGTTTGGAGAATCGGTGCAGGGAGCTTGACTGCCGTGTCAGCATCCTGTGGTGCCGGTGGTTACAAACTCTCGCGGGATCCAACTGCCAGGGGGAGACTGGGTGCGCGCGCACCTTCCTGGTATCCACAGCAGGAGTGTGTTGGACCTAACCGACGACATCCACCTACGGAGGCTCCATCCGGTGATTTTAAAGACTTATTACCACTATCTTATTTTATTTTGCACAATGTAAGTGTCCGTAATCTACCTGCACGCACATTTTTATTATTAAAATACAGTATTATGCTATGGGAGCCGCGCTGTCTTCTTTTCGTTCTATAGATCAAGAGGAAGGTGGTTTTTCCATAGGACTGGCAGCGACACCCAGCAGCTGATTACAGACACTTATTTTATTTTCTATTATTTTATTATCTATATTTCTTTTTTGTGCTTGATTTCCTCTTCTCTCCCTTCCCTCCCCCTTTTTTTCTTCCACTCCCCTTCCCTTTTTCTTCCCCCTTGTTTGTGCTGTATGTTTATTGTTGTCTTGTCCTTAGTAGCATTATTATTTATTCAGGAATTAGTGTATCCCTCTGGTAAACCATTATTGTTAACTTGTCATCATTTGTTGTCTGGTGTTCCAGCTAGCGCAGCAGTTTTTTTCTCTCTTTTTTCATATATATATATATATATATATATATATATATATATATATATATATATATATATATATATATATATATATATATATATATATATATATATATATATATATATAAGAAAAGGGGGAAGAGAGAGCGCACACCCATAGCGTAAAATTGTAAAATTTAATGAGGGGAGGGGAGGGAGGGGAATAAGAATTGCACAGACCATGAGGCTGCAGTTCTAAACCGGATGGTGGTGATTATATATCACAGAATGCTTTTTTATATTGTACCTTTGTAAGTGCAATTCTTATTCCCCTCCCTCCCCTCCCCTCATTAAATTTTACAATTTTACGCTATGGGTGTGCGCTCTCTCTTCCCCCTTTTCTTCTAGATTCCCTGTGGATGTGGTTTGTCCACTTTGAGAGCAGCCGGAGACCCTCTACAGTATACCAGAACTTATTGGATTCATTGGACAATTTCGGGACTGGTTTTTATACCTCCTTTTTTTCCCTATTTGTGGAGATATTTATTTGTTGTATGAGTATTTATATTTGGTTTTTATTGTAAGCTTGGTTTTAGGTTTTGTTCTATTATAATTGATTTATTATTCATTTTGATTTTCATATATATTTTTCATTTTTACATTTTTTTCATTTTTATTGTCATATTTCAATTTGTTTATATACACCTAATTCACAGAGTTTTTACTCCTAGTGAGTCACACTACATATCCACTACCATTTGCAGAGGCGCAGCTCAGTCTTCTTTCTTTGTGTTCGTCTATATATATATATATATATATATATATATATATATATATATATATATATATATATATATATATATATATATATATATATATATATATATATATACTGCTGCGGCCGAGTTTATTCGAGCATTTGCCCGTTCTCTGCCGCAGCAGTTACCTGGCGCGCGCCGGAGGGTGCCGGGCCCGCGCCGAAGCAGCGGAGGAGAGGCCCGCCGATCGCGGCTTCCCCCTCTCCTCTCCGGGTCCGCCGGGTCCCCCGGAACCCCCTGCCGCCGGCACCCACATCGCGGGACACCAGGGCTCCCTCGGGGAGCCCTGGACGCGCGTGCAGGGGGCGCAGGCACCCGATGACGCGTGACCGCGCATCGGTGACGCGCGGCACGCCGAGGGGATGCCACTTGCAAGCCGGGAAATTTCCCGGCTTGCGGAACTGGCCACACTTCAATAAAGTGTGTCGCCAATGTATGTATATATATATATATACATACATATATAAACAAGAGAATGAACCTGCATCGCCACAGCATCACACGGAACAAGAGACAGTCCGGTTGGCGAACATTTCTCTGACTCTGGCCATAAGATGAACGATCTGAGGGTTGCCATACTCAAAGGTAATCTTAAAACACCGAAAGAGAGACGGTTGCATGAATACAAATTTATGCAACTGTTCGGGACACTTAGCGGTGGCCTAAACAGAGATCGAAATTTTATGAGTCATTACTGACACAAGTGAACTCTCTTCCCATGAGCACTAAAGGCCATGTCTGTACATACTGTGCTGTATGTATGCACACACAGCTGTCTCTTACACATACTGTCGCGGCCGAGTTTATTCTTACCTTTGCCTGGTCTCGGCCGCGACAGTAACCGGGCGCGCGCCGGGGTGTCCCGGGCGCGCGCCGGGGTGTCCCGGGCGCGCGCCGGGGTGTCCCGTGCGCGCGCCGAAGCCTCGGAGGAGCGGTCCTCTGATCGGGGCTTCCCCCTCCCCTCTCCGGGTCCGCCGGGTCCCCCCACCGCCGTCCCCCACATCGCGGGACACCAGGGCTCCCTCGGGGAGCCCTGGGCACGCGTGCATGGGGCGCAGGCACCCGATGAAGCGTGACCGCGCATCAGTGGCGCGGCACGCTGAGGGGATTTGGCTAGCAAGCCGGGACATCTCCCGGCTTGCGGAACTAGCCAGCTAAGGATAAAACGTGTCGCCAATGTACTAATACTCCTTGTTTTTCCATCCCTATACACCAATAGGGACCACAAAGTATCCACACACACTTTTAGTTGTGCTACAATCTCTCACATTTGCACACCCATCCACACCATTTATATCCACTCCCACTCCACACGCACCTTTTGTAAAGCACTGTATATACTATGGGCTCTCCATTCACTTATATTCACACAGATACACACACACACTCTTACATCACTTGCTTTCAGGAACCTTTTGACACCTCTAGCCATAAAACACATCCACACCGGGGGAAGGACCAGCACAGATAACATTCCAATAGACACTGTTGTTAAGTATACCTTTTGCTTGCTTCATTCATTGTAACATCGCCGGAAGAAGAGATCAGTGTATCTCGAAAGCTCGCACAAATAAAAGCATTTCGTTAGCCACAGAACGGTATCATCTATTTATTTTTTGATTATATATATATATATATATACACACACACACACACACATATTTTTCAACTGTGCCCCCAGGTGTGTTTTCATGTCAATCTCCTTTTTCTATCTCTCTCCCTCTCTACTCTACTCCCCAGCGAAAGAGGGAACAGCCAGCAGTACAGTCAGTTATGAAGTCATGAAAGTAACATGTCAAGAGTCATGTAAGTAATAAGTCAATTGCCACTACATTCACTTAAACCCATAGAGGATGATCCTCCTAAGCTATATTCCCTTCACTTGAACAGGGCCAGAATAATCTTGGTAATTGTATTAGCATTTAAAGTAGGTTACGCATTAGCCAGTCCATGTGGTTTTCAGACCAGATCACATTTTGTGGTGTTATAAAGCAGACTGGTAAGTATCTCTTACTATCAAAATCCAGACACTGATAAAATATGCTGTAGGATTATATCTATATTTTTATTTAGATTTAAAACTTCTTATTGTGTAGTAAAACCAAAGTGTCCAGATGGATAAAGAGATCAGTAATAAATGCCATAAGGGAAGATACTTTATCCCAAAAAGATTGAATCCAAGGGCAAGCCCACTATACGTGACTGAGTTAATGTCTGTGTCTGCATTTTTCTCAACACAAGGGTGTATATGAAATAGATATAACATGGGGTCTTGCCGGTGTCAAATACCATCTGTATAGCAACATGACTTCTGTTCCCTTGATAGTCGAACTAATGCAGGACCTGGCCACTCTCTCGAATATATTCCCCCAATTTTCTGACTCTAGCTCAGACTAAATCACAAAGACAGAGTGACTAGTCGCTCACCTAGTAGTATAAAGAAAATAAAAAACTAGGTGCTTAGGGAATGGTAATACAAATAAACACTTGGACAAGTGACCTATAGGAGTCACTAAAGGCCCTAATAACAGCACTCAGAGTCACCATACACAGTTAAGTATATGGTAGGGACTGGATATAAGTATAATTACTAGGACCACAAATAGGGGTATATAAACCCTAAGCCAAGAGACTTCAAACAGTAGTTTAAAACCAAAAATAATAAAGTTTTAATATTATAACGACAGACGCAACTTAACAACTAAAGGGAACATATATACACACATAGGATATTAAAATCCTCAGGGGAAGGAACGGCTGTGGGGTGAAGTGGGAGACAGGCTCGTGTGTGAATACACGTAGCTGAAGGGAAATACCCTAAGGGGTAGAAGGTAGATAGGCTAAACAGTATGTCTCCATTCATAGAATATTAGATATACAGGTGACTTGATAAACAGTGATAACGATCATACTGCGCAACATCAAACGCTGATAGAGATATCAATATCACCACCCCGCAATATAGATAAAAAACGGCGTATAGCGCGACCAGCGGGGGTACAGCGAGAATGCAGACAAATGTATGAGGGAGCACCTGATGTTAAATGCTATCGTGACTGGACATGGAGGCCTAAATAGGCTGATAATTGTCTCCTAGAATCCAGGCAAATACTGCATATGGAAATAAACAGCGTGTCCCTGTGTCTGTTCTTATATTACCTTCACTTCATGTCTCAGCCCACACAAACCGTACTTCCTGGTGTGCGTCAAACGTCTGACGTCACCATACCCCGACGTACGTTTCACGTGCTGGGAACGCTTCTTCAGGGGGAGGAGTCACAACCCGCAATGTCAGATGCTACGTTTTATAGTCAAATGGCTGGGAGGGGCTGTGATGCCAACCAATGGTAAGTAGCGGTTGGAACAGCCTCTCAAGGGAAGGTAATACACGGCTGATAGCCCTGTAAATAGTATAGTATACAGGGGGTTAGTATATGTTATGTTTTCACATGTTTAGTGAAACATAAGGTGTACTGATGAACAAGGTTACTTGTAATCACATTGGCCAGTATGTGAGACTTAGGCATAAGGTAAATGAATAGTATGCTGACTGATAAAGGCAAATATATGATAACAAAGGTGATCATAATCCTGAGGGAGCTACGTCCACAGATGTTAGAGGACACTTAATAAAACATTTGGATAGAGTTAAGTACTCGTGTGGCAATAAAGCTACATCCACAGATGGTTGAGGACACTTAAATCGAACATTTGAACATGGTTAGTGAACTCGTTGTAGCTAGAGTTCCAGACTCAAATAGGCGAAGAATGGCATAAGGAATGCCATAACAAAGACTGAATCTAAAGTTAAAGGGGACGCTCAGATCAAATGGATACACGTGACAGGGATAGTGAAAAATGGGTAATCTAGTTCTCCAATGTGTATGATAACAGGTAAGTTGAATGAGTGCTTCTTAGTGGTAGTGTGGCAACTAAGGATAACTCATAATTGGTATTAGTAGTATAACACGGTGAAATACACTTCATAATAATGATTATGTGCAATGGATGAATAAAAGACTTCCCAAATAAATGTGTCCAGAATTGTCGATTGTGATCGGTATTGTACAGTGTAATATCCATAACTGGTCGTGAAGGAAGTGGAACACTACCACTAAGAAGCACCCATTCAACTTACCTGTTATCATACACATTGGATAACTAGATTACCCATTTTTCACTATCCCTGTCACGTGTATCCATTTGATCTGAGCGTCCCCTTTAACTTTAGATTCAGTCTTTGTTATGGCATTCCTTATGCCAGCGGTGCGCAAACTGTGGGGCGCGACCCCCAGGGGGGGCGCGACACTGCTGACGGGGGGCGCGGGGTTTACAGAGGCCCCGCGCGCTTCCCGAAGGCACTTAAATTAAGTGCCGGGGGAGCTGCAGGGCCTCTGTAAACCTAACTTACCGTGGCTCCGGCGGCTTCCTCCCTGCGGCGCCATGGCAACGCGGCGTCAAAATGACGCCGCGAGGTCATGTGACGTCACGTTGCTATGGCAACGTGACGTCATTACGCCGGAGCGCGGGTAAGTTGGGGTTGGGGGGGGCGCGGGAGCGAGGGGACAGCCATCAGGGGGGCGCAGGGAAAAAAGTTTGCGCCCCCCTGCCTTATGCCATTCTTCGCCTCTCTCTCCTCCCAACCTCTCCTTCCTCCCCCCACCTCCTATTTCTCTCCCTCTATCCCATCCCCTCTCTCATAGAAAGTGTAAACAGAACAGGTGAAAATATATTATAACCACAAGAGGGTGGATATTGTGAATGACCTGACGTGTTTTGTCCAATCCGGACTTCTTCACCTTCAATTTGAGCAGGTCATTTTATTTCTCTACTTGATAATGATAACAAAAATCTATGAGGGACAAATTTATTCTGCCTGTATAGGAAAAATCATTGTTTACCATTTTATTTACACCCATTGCAAATAAACTTGGAGACTACATCTAGGTCCATGAGACTATATATTGAATTGGAATAGTAAGTGCTAGGGCTTGAAATAAATAAAGAATATGGGGCAGGGTTAGAGATGGGTGAGGAGAAGATAGAGAGAGGTAATCTTTTCAAGATATTTTTTTAAGCTATCTAAATAGGGATGGTTAATTACAGTAAGGTCAAATAATGTGTTAACATTTTGGAGATATTCACACCTGGATATTTGAGGAAAGGATTTTTCCCAAAAATACAAAAATGCAGGGAAATGTACTTGTTCATGTGTGAGCTGAGAGCTTTAGCCTAGTTTATTTTAAAATAACCAAATTAGCTAAAAAAAAATAGTTCTTGAAAGAGAAATTGGATTGATTATAGGGGGTTTGCAACAGGGAGTAAATTATTATTGGCAAAAAGTGTGCTGTTCCGCTATGCAGAATGCAGGTACCGCTGTCGGCTCCCATTTTTAATATGAAAAGGTTGTGACAGGTACCCATGTGTCCTCTCTATTGCAGAAGGTCTGTGTATACTTACCCCATTTAAAAATATCACCCCCAATTCTACAGAATGTACAAAAAAAAGGCCAGAGCTCAAATGCCTATTCTGCATCTAGAGACAGTATATTTATATAGTGCCTTCTGGGTACATAGGTGTTTTACTGCAGTAACACACATGACATAATATTATAACACATATTGGGAATAAGCTTCAGACATAAAAAAATAGGAAGAGGAGTTCCTTCCCCCGAAGAGCTTACAATCTAAGTTGTAAGTGGGGAAAACTTGCAGAGAAAAAAGGCGGGTGCTCTGGTAAGCGCATCTGCCAGGGACCTAGGTCAGTGCATATGAGATGTGTAGTACCAGCCAGCGGAGCTACCCATATGCTTCCTTAAAGAGGTGTGTTTTAAGAATGGTCCTAAAAGGTAGAGAAGGGGTGTCAGTCGGATATTAAGGGGAAGGGCATTCCAGGCATTCTATGGAAAATAAATTCAGTATTGTATATTACCCTTCTGATGTTGCCTCTCTGGTATGAAGCCCACTTGACCACATGTAGAATAGAATGTTGATGTTGCTTAAGCCCATTGACCAACATTTTTGCCATGATTTTGACATGTACATTTATAACTGAGGTACAAGTGCGGTCCTTGCCCTTCTTTACTGTGATAGAGGCCAAAAGCATCTTAAAACAAATGATAGAGAGATCTCACTTGAGCCCTGGAGTTGAGAACCACTGCCTTAGAGAGGTTAAGTGATCTAATTGTATATACTGTAGCAGTGGCATAGCTAGACACGCGCTGGCCCCCGGGCAAATTTTTTTTCAGGGCCCCATTAATATTAATTCTCATTGCGATTTTTTTCCCCTCCCCCATCATGTCCCTGATCCTATTTCCCATCATCCCTCCCCTCCTCATCCTCATCATCCTCTCCCCCTCCTCCTCATCTTTCTCTCTCCCTTAACCCAGCATGTCTCTCTCCTCCCCCCACAGCATCTCTCCTCCACTCCCCCGCATGTCTCTTGTTTCCCCCCCCCCCCCAGCATCTCTCCTCTCCCCCAGCATGTCTCTCTCCTCTCCCCCCAGCACATCTTTCCCTCTCCTTCCCACAGAATCTTTATCTCCTCCACCCACATCATGTCTCTCTCCTCTCCCCCCAGCATGTCTCTCTCCACCCCCCAGCTTACGTTCTCTTCCCCCCCTCACCAACTCTCTCTTCTTACACTGCTCATATCATTCTTTCTCTGTTCTCCCCTCATGTCTTTTTTCCTCCCTCTATTTTCACACGTCATTCTCTTTATTTAATCCCCCATATATTTTCCTGTCATCCGCTCTCTAACGACCTGAGGTTTCGTTTCCCCAGAATCTTTTTTTATTTTCCTCTTTTCCATTCCCCTTTCCCCTGCAACTATCTCTCTCTCCCTCTCCTACCCCTCATGTCTCTCACTCTCTTCTTCCCCTCATGTCTCTCTTCTCTCCCTCTTTGTTGCTCTCTTTCCTTCTCTTTGTTACTCTCTCGTTGCTCTCTCACTCTCTCTTTGCTCTCTCTCTCTTTGCTCTCTCACTCTCTCTTTGCTTTCTCTCCCTCGTGTCTTTCTTTCCCCTCTTATGTATTTCTCTCTTGTACTTCATTTTCTCTTTGTGTCTCTTCCTCCTGTATCCTTTCCTTGTCATGTCTATTTTTACCCTGTGATTTAACCCTTCCCCTCCCTCTTACCTTTCCCAGTCTGTCTCTCAGGCTGCAGCTCCAGCACGCTGCTCTACTTGAGGCCTCGCCCATCAACGGAGGCTCTGCAGAGGAAGGAATTTCCCCTCTGTCCTTCCTGCTTTACCTCTGGGCCCCGCCCCATGACCCAGGCCCCGCCCCCTGACCCAGGCCCCGTCCCCTGACCCAGGCCCCGCCACATGCAGAGGAAGGGCTGTTCCTTCCTTCCTACTGCATCGCAGCTTGACAGAGTGGGGGGGGAGTGTGGACCGGACCCTCCAAGAGCGCGGACCCCCGAGCTTTAGCTACGCCCCTGTACTGTAGTATTCCTTCTACAGTAATTAATCAGTTCATCTAATGCATCAGAACTCACCAGTGACAGTAATGCAAAGTCTCAATAGTGTTAATTCTTTGTTGAAAGTTATCAGCAGTATCATTAATTTTTTACAATTTGCTATGATTCTAAATTAACTCTATTAATATCTTTTGGGACATGCTTTAATATCCGAGTTGGTTTTTAAAGCATAAATATTGAAACTTGCTGTTTACTCTATAATTTAGCAGTAAGTGAACCATCAATCTGATTGTCTTTATTGTAATATGCTTTCACCTAGTCCATGTCATTGCTTTCTCTGTATTCTCAATAACTGAAGCTTTGGGATCAGTTCTAGTGTGAACAACTTTGTTCCTTAGGTTAGGTCAGGAGGGTACAAACTTTTTTCCCTGCGCTCCCCTGCCGGCTGTCCCCTCACTCCCGCGCCCCCCCCCCCCCAACCCCAACTTACCCGCGCACCGGCGTAACGTCACATGACCTCGCAGCGTAAATTAGGTTTACAGAGGCCCTGCAGCTCCCTCAGCACTTAATTTAAGTGCCTTCGGGAAGAGCGCGGGGCCTCTATAAACCCCGCGCCCCCCCGTCGGCAGTCTCGCGCCCCCCCTGGGGGTCGCGCCCCCCAGTTTGCGCACCGCTGGGTTAGGTGATGAGCTAGCCCTCTAAGGCTTTGGTCCCGCTGCGGCCGGCGGCGCCCGCGGTCCACCAACTGCTTGCCTCCGGTCTGGATGTCCCCGCTGGCTCCTTCCGGCGTGGCTGACTGAGTGCTGTGACGCGTCAGCCAGCCAGAGCTACAAGGAGCTTGTGGTTTCGCCGAGTGCCGCGTCACGTGACATGCAAGGCAGCCAATCCGATTTCCCCCCCCTGCTCCGATCCCCCCTCCCCGTTTCAATCACCCCCCCTGCTCCGATTTCCCCCCTCTGCTCCGATCCCCCTTCCGATTCCCCCCCTGCTCCGATCCCCCTCCGATCCCCCCGTGCTCCGATTCACCCCCCTGTGTGTATGTGTGTGAGTGTGCCTGTGTCTGTGTGTGGGAGTGCCTGTGGGGCTGAGGGGCTGCAGTGCTGCGCTGTAGGGCTGTGTGATGGTCCCGCCCCCTCACGTCATGGCCACGCCCCCCACCCGTTTTGGCCATGCCCCCCCACGCCGGAAAAAAATTCACTGCACACCGCAGTGCAGTGAATTGCACGCACCGCCGGCAAGCAAGGTGGCCGTGCGGGCGCGTGCAGCGGGGCCTTAGCCTAAGTTGCTTCTACTGTGTATAGGATAGTTTAGCATTAATGCAGTGGTAGTATTTTAAAGCAGAAATCCCACCTACAGTACTCTTCTTCTTTTTTACCCTTTTTTTGTTTGTTTTTTTACAGGAGTTTCCAAGAGCTGACCCCAAATGGCTATGGACCCCATACCCCCAAATGGCTGCCAAATATCAATGCAACTGCAACATAATTGGTTGTTGCTTCCTGTTTCATGTCCATTTAAATCCCCTTTAAAGACCAGGAAGTAATACTGGTAACTTCGCCAGAAAATATCTAGGGACCTGGAGGTGAACATAGTGAGTTTCAGCTCCGGAGGACCCGCTAGTTCAAAACCTGTCAAGTGAAAGAGGATTAGTTAGGGGGAGTTGTTGCCACATTAAATAACTCTGCACTTTATTAATCCCTAGTAAACTGTCAACAAGTATACCTAAGGAGTATCTGGACCAGGTCTTTAATGTTAAAATCTGTAGCATGGTCAGATAATGTATTATTATCAATTGGCGCAGATTGCAAGGAATATAGAAGTCCAGGGCTAATCAAAATGTCTTGCACAGTGCTTTTTCGAATTAAGACACTCCCGGAGTGTTCGAATCTTATTCTATACCAGTCAAAGTGGTCGATTGGGCCATTTTCAGGCCAAATTAACCCTTGACTTGCACCGCTGCTTCGGCTGATATAGAATAAGCCCCTAAGAGAGTTACTTCTTTAAGAAACCTTTGGAAAAAAAAAATTTTTTCAAGGATATAATTAAGATGGGGTGAAAGGGAGGCTTTGTCCAACCTGTAATCAACTATGGCATTAAAATGTCCCACTATACTAATGTGGCCCTTTCAATGTGCAATCAATATATTGAATATCTTAAATAAAAACAAATCTTGACACTCCTTTTCTGTTGTATTGATGATTGGCAAATATAAAGATAATAATAATATTTGTCTTTAGGTTTGACCTGGTCAGTGTTCTAAGGGCTGGGACCCGCTGCGCCCGGCTGCGCGGACGGCCGCGCGGGCGTTCCCCACCAGCAGGGGAATCCTCCCTAGCCGGTCCCAGTCCCCCCTCGCTGACGGCTCACTACGCACTGTGACGCGTCAGCCGGCAGGGGATTCAAGAAAATTGTGATCCCGAGCGGTGACGCGTCACGTGGTGCGCTGATGAGCCAATCAGCGGCGGGGGCGGGAGCGGGAGCTGTCATCAGCTTCCTACTCAAGGTAGTGTGTGTGTGTGTGTGGGTGTGTGTGTGTGTGTGTGTGTCACTGTATGTGTGTCACTGTGTGTGTATGTGTGGGTTTTTTTTGTGGCAGAATGGGGAGGGAGCTGCTTACCTTACAGCAACCCGCAGCAGCTCCTTCCTGCAGCCCGAGCCCGTGGAGGGAGGAGGGGGAGTAGCGGGTCCCTCCGCTCAAGCCACGCCCCCCTCCCACTCCCGCCCACCTCCCGCTCCCTACAGACCGCATATCAGGGTCCGTGTCTGTCAGCGCCCCGCCTGTCTGCAGTTTGGGCGCGCTGACTGAGGGAGCGGGGCCTTAGCCTAAGATGTCTCTCCTAGGAAAACTACATTGCTCTGTCTTTTCTTTCAGATGTGTTGCTCTTTGGGATAATTTAGGTGCACAGTATTTGTTGAGTTGCAGTCATCATGTTTCTGGTTGCAAATACCAAAACGGTATACAAAGGAGAATTGTGCCTATGAAAATGGATGCTAACATAAGAAGGATACAAAGAAAATAGGAAAAAATGTATTTAACCTGGGAAATGTATTTGCGATGCAGGCATGCGATTCTGCACCAGAATAGAGGGAAACAGAATCTTAACTTAAAACACCAACAGTATCCGCATTCAGCAATAACTTTTTCATGAAAAATAGATATAACATCCCAATCAATATGGCCCTACAGGTATATTCCCCTACCACCTGCTAATTTGGGTGTGTATATGATCATATGTCATCGTATAAGATTAGGTGGCCATGCTTTGCCCCATAGATAGTAAAGCAAAGCCCCGTCTTCTATCAAGCTTAGCCCAGAAGGGACGTATAATGAAGAGCTGGTAAGAGTGATCACTGACAGTCTGAGATGAGATTGCAGGGATTGGCTGCAGGGTGTTGGTGTGCAGGCACAAAATAAACTGAAACTCATAAAGGTATCTTTTTGTGTGATTTTTCTCTAGCTTGCCAATGGCACCCATTGTCATCACAAGCATGTACAGTAGATGGAATTTCAGGGCTCTCTGTGCTCGCCTGTTCTAAACGCTGTAATCTGATGGCTTTAGGAAGGCAGGGCCATCGGAATGGCAGTCAGAAAATTACCACTTTCCCATTTTTCTTGGCAACCAGACTGAAGGGGCAGCCCCATCTTTATTTTGTGTACTGTTGCCTAATAATGGCGTGATCTCTCAGATATCTTCTCTGTGGGTCAGAGTTGCTGGTGCAATGTCACAGAACAGCTGAGGTTCTGCCTCTTCTAACATAATCTTAAAGAGAACTTTATCAGCGAACATGATGCATTCTTTGCAGTGAAAGTATTGTACTTGCAAGAGGACATCTCTAGGAGAGTTATTTTCTTTCGCCCTCAGTATACTGTAGTTACTCGATATGCAGGGTCCAACTTATACTGGTTTTAATTCTGGTACCAAAAAGCAAAAAAGTAACTTTAGATATTCCCTGAGCTGATTCAGCTCAATCATTTCTGTAATGTAATGTTTCTCAATGGTAGATTATTTCTCAAAGAGTAGTATTCCACATCTAATTGAGCATCACGTAGTCAAGTTCCAGGTTTCTATTATCTTGCTGTTCAGTAATTTCTTCAAATGTATTCTCCAGTGAGCTGGTTCTTTCACCAATCGTGGTTAATTCTTCTTTAAGCTACAAAAGAGCACTGTCCCATTTAGTTTGAAAACTCTGCTTAGGAGTTTCTTCAGTATCAATTGGAGAAAAAGAACCCAGTCTTATAGCACTCATTCACAACAAATGTATAGTGATAAATTCAAAATACTTTATTAATAACTATTGTAACGGGTATTCCCCCCCAATCGCAGATCTGATGTGGGTGCAAGGAACATACGGTGTTACCATAGGTGTGGTGCATTACCTGTTGGCTCGCAGGAGGGCTGAGCTTCCGCCACGGGGAACCTGGGGCAATTATACTAGGGGTAACCACTTACTCAATTCAGCGCCTCCACCTGCGATGGCTCCCACCAGAGGGGGAGTGGTTCCTCGCAGGACAATCACAACAATCAATACTCATACACAGATATATAATAACTAATACTATTTACTTAGGTTAGAACAGAATATAACACATCATGACAGGTATCACATAACCGGTGTCCCTCTCACGAGGAGACACTAACTGCGACGTCCAGCAGGACGCTTCCCCAACACCAGGTGATCCCACCCAGTGTCCAAAGAACCCCACCCAATGTCCCGCACTCTTGCAGACAGAGTCAATGGGTGACTGCGCAGTCACTATTAAACTAAGGGCCCGTTGGTGCACTTGTGTAGTAGATAGTACCTGCCGAGCACTCCCGTGCTCGGATCTCCAACTGGCTTCACAAAGGATCCGTCGTGTGAAGGTTCCGTCTGATCCTACACCGGACTCCTTTGTACGCGGACCGCCAGGGCGGTCTCACTCTGGAATAGTCTCTGTGGACCCCAACGTGGGTCCGAACCGCTTTACAGGAACCGCAGCGTCCGCTGAGTCCCTAACTAACACTTGGCTCTAACGTGACAGGAACCCTAACCTAGGGTCTGTCCCTGTAGTACAGCAACCTGTAGTGGCTTTGGGGAACTCCTATGGGCCTGCAGGGGTAATGACCTGTCCCACTCCCCTAACCACCCAAGTCCCTTCAGCCTCACTACTTTCCAACTAGTCCCAGCGCCTACAGCAGCAAGCTGTAGCTCACTGGAGGCTGCAGCCAACGTGCTGCGCAACAAGGTGCCTGCCTGTCAGACCTCACAGCACTAACAGCCGTGACTCTGACAAGGCAGCACTCTATGCTAAGGGCAGCGTCCCTATCTTGGGCCTCCCTCAGCACTTACCCACTAAACTAGTGGGGAGTTGGGGCCTACCTGGGGTGGAGGTACCTATATGGGGCAGGAGCTGCACTCGCTCCCCGCACACTTTCTTCCCTCACAGGTCCCTGACTCCAACTCTCTGTAACCTTTCTTTCCCAGCTCCCACTAATGCAAGTGACAGGGTCCCTAACCTGAGAACTGCCCCTGGCAACACTCACCTTACTGGGGAGCTGAGCTATCTCGGGCCCTGGGGGTGCTGGCCTAGTACAGGGAGTCCCTGACTCCTGTACCCTACCTCCTTCCCTGGGCTGCTCCGGTCTCTGACTGATCAACGCAGCTCTCTGCCCGCGAAACTGTATCCAATTCCTCTCAGACTCTTGGCCCTCATTGGCCACACTGTACCACCTGGTTTGCCTGGCCCTAAGCCTCATGGGAATTGTAGTCCCGGGGCACTTACAATAACATTGGGGCCGCGTGCGCGCCTTCCCTCTGCCTACACTAACCCCTAATGGCCGCCACAACCTCTCACTAGCTATCCCTACTCTCGCGCGACTCTTCTGCGCCTTCCCTGCCCTCACGCAACTGTTCCCTGCCTCTCGCAGCCTCCCTGCGCATGCGCGAGCTATCGGGGCCGCCTGGGACCTACTGCGCATGCGCGAACCGGCGCAACATGGCGGCGCCCTATCCGCCCGGCTCCGGGAGCGCCGGGAGCCCTGATACGCGCGTGCGGCCTTGGCAACCGGCCGCACGCGTCCCCGGCAACCCCCGAGCCGGGACCTGACCGCCCTCTCCCCTGCCATCGCCGAACGGAGCCGCCATTGGACGCGGCAGCCCCCGCGATCGGCAGGCAGGTGAGGGGGATGCAGGAGTGCTGGGGAGACCTGGCTACACACTCCCCCTGGTGAAAAATCCAACGTCCTCGCTTGGAGAACGCCATACCCTGACATAAGGTTACACAATAAAAAATTGCATGTTATAATTGGTACACTTAGCAGGTCGACTTTACACATCAGGTTACCAGACAGATCACACTCAATAATACCCGAGACTGGCTGAGACCATTTGTGGGGTGCCCCTAACTGAACATGTGGGGGTACCTCACTTTTGCGTCCGTGAGCCTCCCCTAGAAAAATTTCTTGGGGAGCACACTCTGGAGTGACAGTTACTGGCTCCTCGCTACTTCCTCCCCCTGGTGGAAGGAATAGCACAGTGTCCTTTAACCAGGCCTTTACCCGGCCATCCGCGGCATGGATGCGGTAGGCCAGGAGGCCGGGACCTTTCCTGCGGTCCACTACCTGGCGAATGAGGCACTCCTTTTTGGGCTTAACGGAGGCCAGTCTCCCTGAATCTTTCCCTACACAGTCCTTGTCCCTACGAACTTGCGAGGCTTCCACTGGGAAGCGAGAAATGGATAACGTCTCTTTTCTCAAAGTCTCTGTTTCACCTGGCAGGGGGTAAAGGGTAGATACCTTACCACTGCGGTGATTCACGGTGGCCAACAGGTCCTCGGGGACGTTGTCAGTTCCCACCTCGGCTGTCTTGGGACCTGCCCCCGGCACTTCTGGGGCAGTCCACTTACTCGCTGGAAACTCGGGAGCGTTGGATCCCAGTCCTGGGACCATTTGGGCTGGAGCGTACGGCTCACACTCCGCTCAGGAGCCGTACTTCTGACCTTCTTCACGGCCACCTCCATCGGAGCCTGTGGGGAGCAAGGGGGTTCCTTACCACTCGGCTGGCTTGCGATGGGTTTCTCTTCTTCTGGCACGATAGGCGGTGGGCACTGGTCCACTCGCACCACAGGACAGCTACCTTCGAAGGAGGACACCTCCGCCAGGACGCGATGCAGAGGGGAGCCCTTCGCCCGGGCGACCAGACTTAAGGAGCCATCGTGCTCCGCGGTCACCTGGAGGCTCACCCCCAACACCCCTGCGGCAGTCGACTCACCCTGGTCGTCGGTAGGTACTGGTCCTTCTTCCAGGACCGATGGTACCTCTGTAGTAGGCCGGGCGGCCCGTTGTAGGGCACACGGGCCCATATCAGGATTCACTGAGATAATTGGCTTGATGACTTCACTCGCGTGGTCCGCCGGCAGGTGCATCACCACGAGGGGTTGGTCACTGGAATCACTAAAAGAAGATGGGGGTACAGACACCTTACCCTGGGATTCCGGAATCTGTGGTTCAGACAGGCCGCTCTCTTCCTCTTTCTTTATCCGGGCCTGTGAAACACCTCTTCTGCGAGTCTTCCACCGTGCTAGGTCAGCCTGCCACGTATCTTGAAAATGTTGGGGTTCTAGAGCAGCGTCTAGGACTGGGGCTATAACACGTGACGCTTCCGAAACTTCTGTGGTTGAGGTAGAGAGGTTAACTGCATGGGCCGGCCCCGTAGGGAGGTCAGCAGCCTCCTCTATATACCCGCTGGGGTGGTTCGCCAGTAGGCGCATCGCCACCGATGGGACTTCAACTTCTTCCTCTGAGAACATTACGATCGGATCCTCCGCCAACGTGTTGCTCAGCTCCAGGATTGGCTGATCCGGGTTCTGTGGTTCCTTCTCAGGAACCAGGTCTAGAAGGTTCACTTGGCCGCACTGGCCCTCCGAAATGTCTATGAGAAGGGTAGATGGGTTAGTTATACGGACCGGCTCTTCAGGCTGGGGCACAATAGGTTTTAAGAACCAGGCACCGCAATCTTCACATTGAGGCTCCCACGCCAATGCCGCTCTAGAACAGTCACATGTAGGGCTAAAATACTGTATGCTCAGTTCTCCATCCACGGTGCCGGTCTTGAAATCCAGCGGTAGCTGAAATAGGTCGGCTCCTTGGACATAAGCTTTTTGCAGGCATGTGCACATTAATGTAAGGGCTTTCACTCCTGGTGCGTGCCAGGCCACATACACATTGGGGTGTACTCCCTTACAGTCTGTTCCATCATCATTATCAGAAAACCAAGAGTCTATTTCATTTATGTCGGCCACAGTGCCCTCTTCCTCGGACTGTCCTGTAGCCGCCCACGGCACGGGTTGCAGAGTCGGTATCGTGCACCAGCCACATATGCGTCCCCAGGCCAATTTACAAAAGGAGCAGTCACCGTTGTTACAGAAACATTCTAGGCACCCCTCCTCGTTTGCGTCTTCCAGCCGCCCTTCTATCAGGCACGTCAAAACCGCAAAGTTCATACTACCCGACGGACTCAATGATTTTATCATACACGGACACACCAAAAAGGATACGCCCCCGGCCTTCGTCTGCCAGAGTCCATATGACGGCGAGCAATTTTCTTTGGTGGAGACAGCAGTTACGGGCGAAGGCTCACTGTGCTTGCTCCCCCTGGTGGAATCTGAAGGAGGGGCAGCACACTCATTCATGGAGTGACTCTGGCTCGGCACAGAGTTATTCAGTTGGCGGGGGCGGGGCTTAGGATTTCCCGCCAAGCTCGAATAGTTTGCAACATGTTCCCGCACGGGCGGGAACTCAGCACGTGGCTTCTTCATGGCGAACAAAAATAGCACAATTTAGAAAAAAATGGAACAGGGCACCCCAGGTCTATCTCAGCAGCGCCTCCAAATGTAACGGGTATTCCCCCCCCCCAATCGCAGATCTGATGTGGGTGCAAGGAACATACGGTGTTACCATAGGTGTGGTGCATTACCTGTTGGCTCGCAGGAGGGCTGAGCTTCCGCCACGGGGAACCTGGGGCAATTATACTAGGGGTAACCACTTACTCAATTCAGCGCCTCCACCTGCGATGGCTCCCACCAGAGGGGGAGTGGTTCCTCGCAGGACAATCACAACAATCAATACTCATACACAGATATATAATAACTAATACTATTTACTTAGGTTAGAACAGAATATAACACATCATGACAGGTATCACATAACCGGTGTCCCTCTCACGAGGAGACACTAACTGCGACGTCCAGCAGGACGCTTCCCCAACACCAGGTGATCCCACCCAGTGTCCAAAGAACCCCACCCAATGTCCCGCACTCTTGCAGACAGAGTCAATGGGTGACTGCGCAGTCACTATTAAACTAAGGGCCCGTTGGTGCACTTGTGTAGTAGATAGTACCTGCCGAGCACTCCCGTGCTCGGATCTCCAACTGGCTTCACAAAGGATCCGTCGTGTGAAGGTTCCGTCTGATCCTACACCGGACTCCTTTGTACGCGGACCGCCAGGGCGGTCTCACTCTGGAATAGTCTCTGTGGACCCCAACGTGGGTCCGAACCGCTTCACAGGAACCGCAGCGTCCGCTGAGTCCCTAACTAACACTTGGCTCTAATGTGACAGGAACCCTAACCTAGGGCCTGTCCCTGTAGTACAGCAACCTGTAGTGGCTTTGGGGAACTCCTATGGGCCTGCAGGGGTAATGACCTGTCCCACTCCCCTAACCACCCAAGTCCCTTCAGCCTCACTACTTTCCAACTAGTCCCAGCGCCTACAGCAGCAAGCTGTAGCTCACTGGAGGCTGCAGCCAACGTGCTGCGCAACAAGGTGCCTGCCTGTCAGACCTCACAGCACTAACAGCCGTGACTCTGACAAGGCAGCACTCTATGCTAAGGGCAGCGTCCCTATCTTGGGCCTCCCTCAGCACTTACCCACTAAACTAGTGGGGAGTTGGGGCCTACACCTATAGTACTGAAAGTGGGGTGATGGTGATATCTGCTGTACTCTAGATGTTAGTGCAGTACCCCTTACAGTCTAGGCACAATGTATGCTAAGCTGCCACACAAAACTGCTTTGCACTCAGAAGTACTCTAGGAGTTAGGCAATTTCTCCCTGCACACGCGGGAAGTTTGTTTATTTAAACAGTACAGCCTCTGGATATTGATCCGCGTCAATGCATTTAGGCTTCCCCCGATGTGCATGTGCTTTCATCTAGGGATCGCGCTATACATTACTATTGCGGGACCCTCCATGCTCCCAGGAGTCTCTGCAGCACTCACCTGATAGACAGGCAGGTCCTCGAACACATCGGCACTGATATAATCAGGATCAGTGCTGATGTAGGGGACACTGCGATCATCAGCTAGACCGGCTCCCCACTTTACACTCTGTGCACACGATTGCTCTAACTCCTAGTGAGGGGGGATGGGGTGATTCTGGGGCTCTGACCTCACTTTATTATTAATCCCCTGTGTACCCCACCTCAGTACTAGCTGTTGGTGCAGGCAAGTACCTGTATTTTTATTTTGCTGAGTAGCTTCTCAGCTGTCTATGTGCCTACATTAACCCATACAGTTGTGTGGCAGCTCAGCATACATTGTGCCTAGACTGTAAGGGGTACTGCACTAACATCTAGAGTACAGCAGATATCACCATCACCCCACTTTCAGTACTATAGGTGTTTTGGTGAATTTCTATAGCTGCTTTAAGCTCATTAACACTATACTATCGATCTCAGTTCTTGCCTAATAGTCTGCACCTAAGTGAACAGGAAATTTTTGTCCCCAATAGAGATCTAGCTCTTATAGTGCTGGTGAATTTACACAGAAACCAGTGCAATCTCTAATTGGGGGGGGGGAGGAGACATTTATAGGTCTAACTAAGCGCAGTACATGCCATATTACTATGAGTGTATCTTTTTAGAGTGCACTATACGTCTAGATACACTCTATTAGAGACAGTCAATCCGGTGGGCTCTCTTTGGCTCCGTTCCTATATTTTAGGAGGCTATAATTCATAGCATCTGATCTCTAGTACCAATCAGGGATCATACCATATCCACCCACCTATACCAGGGTGGGTCACTTAAGGATACAGTCACGTGCTGTTCTATACAGTATTTAATTACGTTTTAACACCCTATTTTTTATTCATAGTTATTAATAAAGTATTTTAAATTTATCACTATACATTTGTTGTGAATGAGTGCTATAAAACTGGGTTCTTTTTCTCCAATTGATACTATCACGTCTCCATCCAGTCAGCACCTCACAGGTTAATTTACAGCAGTGCGGGTTCTCTTTACGTAGGAGTTTCTTCATACTGTATTTGTTTTGGTTGATGGCTGACATTCCCCTTCTGAATCTGACTTCGCATTCAATTGTGAGCTTGGAGATGCACCATTTGCAGTCAGATCTGCAGAATCTTGGCTTACTTTCTTTATAAAATGTGAGTAACATCAATCTTTTTGGTTGCCTACAGTATAAGCTAGTATTTAAGTTTGAGCTGGGTTGAGGGAGGTTGAGTATCTGATTTTATATCATAGATACGTTCCTGGAGTTGAGCTTTCAGATCAGGCAATCATTGTGTTTGTAGCTGTACACGTCTCGCATGCGCTGCTAATATTTATGTATTATTTTATACAACAAAAGACAAAAATACCCACTGCTACATCCAACGTGACAAAATACATAGTTAAATACTTCAATGTTAGTATTCTCATGAGTAAGGGTCATTTAGTTAAACTCTTTGGCCAAAGCATTATAAGCCTTCAGCAACTTCATGCCGTGAAGTGTCATATAGTGGGTTCTGGGATTAGGATTTACTGGGATTATGTGTTTATTAAACGTATTATTTTACTGAGATAATGTAATATATGCTAATATTAATTATGCACAGGTTTATGTAGCAAAACCCTTTCATATATTTACCAATAGTGAAGAAATTATTGATTTCTTTGTTATCACACAAATGTGCTTGTAGATGAATATGACCGGTTTGGGAGTGGGTAACACTGGGACTGGGCAATATACCAGTATGGTAGTAATACCGTGATAATAAAAATGGCTGTTAACTCGGTACATACCATTGTCTATTACCACAGTATTACTGACTGCCCTGCTGGTGCTGTAGCATGTCCCAGAGCTTCTAGCCTCACTCCCACTCATCTCTCCCTTCAGATGCTTCTGCAGAGAGGGAGGGGGTGTAGCCAGCAGGAAGAGCGCGCAGGGTGAAGAGCCTGGAACTCTGAGACAAAGCTACAGCATGTAAACAAGTTCATAGGAAACCTGCTGGTAATCCCCCTTCCTCCCACACAAGTGTCTCTTACACCCCTTCCTCCCACGCCAGTGTCCCTTACACCCCAGTGTCTCTCTTATATCCATTACTCCCACCCGTGTCTCTCTTATACCCATTACTCCCACCCTAGTGTCTCTCTTACACCCCTTCCCCCCAACCCCACTGTCTCTCTTACACCCCTTCCCTCCACCCCAGTGTCTCTCTTACACCCCTTCCTCCCACCCCAGTGTCTCTTTTACACCCCTTCATCCCACCCCAGTGTCTCTCTTACACCCCTTCCTCCCACCCCAGTGTCTCTCTTACACCCCTTCCTCCCACCCCAGTGTCTTGCTTACACCCTTTCCTCCCACCCCAGTGTCTTGCTTACACCCTTTCCTCCCACCCCAGTGTCTCGCTTACACACCTTCCTTCCACCCCATTGACTCCCTTAGGCCGCACTTATAGTGCGAGTGACGGCTATGCTGACATCACGCTGCGGTCACTTAAAAAATCAAATTGAATTTACTTCCAGCGATCATGACCAAGCCGTCGCGTCGCTCCAACTATTAGCGCACGCGATGGATTCAATGCACTTGTTTTGACGTGACGTTGCGTCTCTGTCGCTGACACTATAAGTGTGGCCTTACACCCCTTCCTCCCACCTCAGTGTCTCTATTACACCCCTTCCTCTCACCCCAGTGTCTCTATTACACCCCTTCCTCCCCCCATTGGCTCTCTTACACCGCTTTCTCCCCCCATTGGCTCTCTTAACCCCTCCATGCCCCCCAATGTGAAGAGACATTGAGCGAGAGGAAGGGGTTAAGAGCCATTTTGATGGCTTTGCATTTATTTTTTTATTACTTGGCATTTATCGTGATAAATTATTTATCATTATCATGGGCTTTTTTTGTTGTTATCGCCCAACCCTAGGTGACACATGAATAGTGCATGTTTCATCCGTGGGAATTCAGTCTAGAAAGTGGCTGATACTTTAGTATTTGTTGAAGACGACTTAGGATCCTTCTATGCTGCGTGCATGTGCTATGCCGTGCACGCACGCGGCAGTTATAGATGGCTGAGATTAGTCAGCCCTTCTATACAAGGGCCGTGTGCGCGCACGACAGGGAGCGTGGAGCCGACAGACAGCGGGGAAGACCAGAAAATAAAGATTTCATGCCGCTACTGCCGATGAAGTGTGTGTGTGTATGTGTATATGTGTGTATGTATGTGTATGGATATGTGTGTGTATGTGTCAATGAGTGCACAAATTATTATTATTTTTTTTTCAACTTTTTTTTCTTTAAATTTTTTTATTTAAGCCATTATTTCACTCACAATCTATACACACACACACACACACACACACACACACATATACTCACACATATATACACACACACACAGTACCTGTTGCTCCCGGCAGCACTGAGACTCTATACCAACAAAAAGCATGCGGCACGTGCATGCGCGTTCACACAGGCACGCGCACGACCGCACACAGTATAGAATGCGCCTTATGAGCTCTGTTTAAACCATTAAAGTAGCATTCCATGCTGCCTGTTTTTTTGCCTTATTTGAAGCAAGGAATTCCCTGGAGCTGGACAGCAGCTCGGCAAGCAATTGGTAGCCCCTAGTTTTATATAAGTTTAAAGTAAAAGAAAATAATTTTAGGTAGGGCTGCTGCTTTATCTCTATAAATGGGTTCTCCTCTTGGTCGATTTAAAAGGCATCACAAAGTATGATTGTAGAATATTTGTTGATTAGTATTAGACAGCTAAATTAGATTTAGACATCAAGTATGGATTTTTAAGGAAGCTGTGGTAAATTGCTTTCAGATAAGTAACAGGACATAAGTATGTTCCAGCTACAGTATAATGTTTTTGCTGGGGAATACATTTTCTCTGTATCCCAGAAGGCAGACAGAACACAGTGAAAAATACAGCTCAAGCTGTTTTTCACACAGTACAAAATTGTTTTGGTTTTCAAGAGAATAGCACAAAGCATGTACCTGAGGCTTGATGTAAAAGTTCTAGGGAATTTTTCTTGTACGCTTGTTCAATTCAGTTTACTGGTGATAAAAGGAGTCCTTATGTTTTGAGCCACTACTCTACCTTGGACATGAATAAACTTAAGTAACTATTATTTTCCAAACAACTTGTAGAAATGCAACGAATCGGAGTGTCAAATATATTTTAAAAAAAGGTTAAACTATGAAAATGTACATACAAATGTGAACAGTATTGTTTTGCTTAGTATTGCTACTTTGTAAAACAAAATGAGCAAATAGAATACTCTCACTTTTATTAAAAGTGAGCAGCATGAAGTCAAAAGGCAGCTGCACACACATTTCACACATAGATTCACCATGACAGATTCACGTTAGTTCAAAATAAATGTGACATGCAGTAAACTTTTACAAACTGTGTCCAATTGGTCTAAATATGTATTTCAACATAAAGTGAATATTGATATGTTAAAAACATAAAATGAATGTTTGTGCTTTAAAGGTGAGGGATATGATTGAAACGTTCAAATATATAAAGGGTGTCGACAAGGTACAGGAGGGAAGCATACAGTATTTCAGAGAAGGTAGGGGCCACGGCAGCTGAGCATGTGTCAATATGACCGGGCCGACCCTGACTCCTTCATTGTACACAAGTGGTATTTTTATTTGCTAGACCAGTGGTAGTCAACTCCAGTCCTCAAGAGCTACAAACAGGTCAAGTTTTGAGGATATCCCTGCTTCACCACAGGTGGCTCAGTCGCAGGCGCAGACTGAGCCACTGATTGAGCCACCTGTGCTGAAGCAGGGATATCCTGAAAACCTGACCTGTTGGTAGCTCTTGAGGACTGGAGTTGGTTACCCCTGTGCCAGAGACATCAAAACTCTGATTAGACATCTCATATTTGCTGCCAACAAAATGTTCTGGCCATGACCTGGAAAATGCCTAGCCCTCCAACTATGGAGAAGTAGCTATAATGTTACAGTATAGTGGAGAAACTACCGTAACTTACTCTCTTAAATAGAAACTCTCCAAATAATACAAAGCCTGGTCTTCATACAATGAATATGAGGTAAATGTTCATGGAATTGGTCTCTCTGTGCTGGGAGTGCCCTGGGTTCTTGCTATACCATTATTGTGAATTGCTATAGCTCTGTTGATCCTTTTTTTAGCTTTTTTAAAAATAAATATATCTCTCATGCTTTCGTTTCTGTGGTTCTTTGTCTGCAGTCTGTGTTCTTGTTCTCTATGATTGTCTTTATCAGTTGTACACCCATTTGCATTTACTTTATTTTATAATATTCTGTAATACAGTAAATGTTGCATTCCAATTTGAATACAATGAGAACCCCAAGCTCTAAGAGGGGCATACGTTTTGCTCAACTAATGGCTGTGATGGGGGAGCTGTGTGAGCTACTGAAACCATTTGAGGATGCTACAGTTCTGGTCAGCGGTGACAATGCTTATATTCAGATAGAACCAATGTTCGCATGCAATATGAGCGTGACAATAATGATAATGTTATATTGGGTAGGCTGGTGAATCAGAGTGAGTGTCCATCATAACACTGGGTCCATCATAAGCAATCTGTTTAGTAGCAGTAGCTTACAGTATGTTCATTAAAATGAATGAACAGCTTATTTCCCAAGACTACACTATATTATGTCGGTTTCCATGTCACCAGCTTCTAAGGAGGTAGATTAAATTACAGATTACGTAGCATTGTTGTTTTTGATTAATCTATTTCCAATTCAATTACTGTACAATTTATCGACTGGCTAGCTATGTACGGAGTTGAGTTGCTGAGCTGTCAGCAGTGTCATTCCGCCCATGGTATATCATTCACCACTACCATTAGCAATAGCATCAGTGTCCGCCACCTCCACCATCATCAGTACCAGTTTCCAATTTGTCACTGGGGGAATTTAAATTTTAGTGGGTGTGACGGTAGGGGTAAATGTGACTACTTTTAATATAGGTCAATCCCGCTATTACCCCTACCTGTCAATAATACATTTGTATTATGTATAGATATATACATAATACTGCGTGGGAGCAAAACGGAGAGAACTTCCTCACGGGTGTCATCGCACCTAGGTCTGTAGGGTGTTCCCAGTTACCCCAGGTGGGAGTGTAAGTTCTATGTACTTACAGTTGTGGATACCTTTTTTCCAATAAATTCACTCCGCTGTCCTGTCTGCCGAATTGACCGCTGGTGTGATAGTCCTGGTCTCCTGTGACAGTGGGTATTTTTACTGTTTTGTGGTACCCTAGTTTTCATGACTACCCCACACAAACACTTAATTCTGCCATTATACACACTGAGGTTAACTTCATGTAGGGGATTTTCCCCCCTGTAACATTGCTTGTCTTTTTATTTATTTTTAATCTATTATGTGTGCTTTGATGTGTTTTCCTTATTTGAGATTTGTTTTGTGCTATTGGGAGTGTTGGAGGGTTTCCCTGCGGTGGCCTACTAGCAACTATTAAATATTTATTCTATCACTCTTTTATTATGTTTCTAAATTAAAAAAATATATATTAATTTACAGTAGACAAACACATAATCCAGACTATAAAAGGAATCATGTTTCACTGTGCACCAGTTAGGATAAGTACTATGCATGGATTGAAGATAAATGTGCTATTTGTACCCCGTGGGCTTTCGTAATCAGCAACATGACATCCAAAAGGCTCCTTAAAGCTACAGTATATCTATATGACAGATTTCATTTCTGTGTCAAAGCTTTTAACAGGCTTTAAACAAGACTGTACACTGAATGACTCAGTGATGGTGCTTAACAAAACCATTCTTAATTAAATGCAACATAGTTATAGTACTGTATAGCTCTAGATACACTGAAGATGGTTTTGATACTGTAATTCAAAGTCTGTATTCACACATTGAAGACTTGAATGATCACAATCACTAACATCAAAGACAAATTGTATATAATAGTTAAATAACCAAATCAATATTAAAAATGCACTCCTAAATGTTTGTGAAAATATCAACATGATTTATTCAGACACAAGTCACACGTCTGCAAGAACGATCCTCACCGAAACAGTAAACGTGGCATTTTAGATCTCCTAACAACCGGTTATTTGATACATTCTATAGCATGTGTGCTAATTTCTGCTCCCTTTTTATAACATATTTTATAAGCATTTATGACATGTTTACATTGAAACTATTTATAGTGTGTTTCCTCAACTGCAAGAACAATATATTTAAATAAAATACAAATGAAGTGTCAGAGATGAATTCTGACATTGTGTTAAACTTATGTAGCCAGGTCCGCTTTGGCTCCCCGGTTCCCCAGTGAGAAGGCAGTTGCGGGGGCGAGCGTGTCTCTCGGTGGCATCAGAGGCACGGCGACGCCACCTTTGTTATGTCCGCACGGGCGAAGAGGCTCACGCATGCGCAGACGCGACGCAGCTGCCAAAATAGTGAGCATGAAGGGGCAGAGATCGCGATCTGTAGTGCAGGGACTGCCCAGGTCGCGCAGGCGCAGTTAAGCATAGCGGCGGTCATTACAGCTTCGCACAGGCGCAGTAAAGATAGCGCACGCGGTCCCAATGCTAAAGAGGTCCTGAGTGGACTACAATTCCCAGCAGTCTCTGGGGACTGTCCTTTCACCCACATCACGTGCAGCCAGCCAGCAAATAGGGTTTGCAGCTTCTCCTGTTGGAGAAGGATACAATGTTGCAGAGACCACGCTAGTCAGTTGGAGCTGGGAGAAGGGGGAGGAAGTGTGTAAGGAGCAAGTGGCTTCTTACACTAGGCCAGGTTACCCCCAGGCCCCAGGTAGGTCCCACTCCCCACTAGGTTAGTGGGTAAGTTCATAGGGAAGGCCCCTTAGGTAGGGACCCTGCCCTTAGGTGAGTGTAAGTCTAGTCAGTGACACAGCTGCAGTGCTGTGTGCTCTGACAAGAAGAGACAGTGTTGTGTGCAGTGCAGCTAGAGTAGTTGCTTTGGCTGTGTCAGGGAAAGGCCCCTCATAGGAAGAAGGGGGGGTTGCTTTCTAAGTTATACAGTGTGTGTAATATCACCAGTGCCAGTTGCATGTGGTGAACTGCCAGAGTCCGGGATCAGACAGTATCTACAGTAAGAGATCTTCTGCATGCAAGGGCTAGGGTAGAGGTATACCCCCAGGGCCCAGTTAGTCCCCTGAGATACTAGAGGATACTGTATGTGATAGGGACTGCCTTAAGACAGGGACTCCTTCACCATACTCAGAGGGGAAGAGACATGCTGCAGGACAGTGCCTGAATGCCCGTGCAGCCTGAGTGCAGAAAGAGTATCTGACTCCATAGCAGAGACTGTGTTAAAGGATCATTCCGGCTGGGGATCCCTCCCCTGTGGAGTCAGCGTGTGTATCCATTCCTGCAGAGAGCAGCGCAGTGTGGCATGGGATCACTGTGCGGTGTTGCTGAGTTCCAAGTGTAGCCCACAGACCCCCCCCCCCCCCCGGTCGCAGATCAGACCCCCTGAGGTGTACTAAGGTCTGGCTACGTGTCTTGGTGTGGTGCATACCTGCTGGCAACAGGAGGGCCTGAGTCTCCCGCGATGGTGTGGGGGAGGACAGGAACAGGTTACTGGGGTTCATACCTTCATCCTTTCTCAGTGGTGCAACGCCTCCATCTCTGTGAAGCCCCAGGGATATGGGGTGGAACCCTTACAGAGAACTTCCCAACATGGGGATGAGAGATTCCAGTCTCAGTCAGTCCCTATAAAATCAGCAGCAGCTCTCTTTATTATCACAGCACACAGAGTAGCAGCAACCACAGCAACACGCTGTCAATCAGGTACAAGGTCTTCTCTCCCACCAGACTGCACACCCTCAGGATGGTCTCTGGGTACTCTCTGTGTCCCTGCAACCACCCCAAGCCGCGGGCCCTCGGGTTTGGCTAGCTCTTCCCTCACCCTCTAGGCAGGGTGAGAGGCACTGGTCCACCTATAGCTAACTAGGCCCTACTCCTCAGGAACCTAGCTAGCTCACACACTGTCTTACTGCTCAGGACTAAACCCAGGACAGAACAGCCTCGTCACTGACAGGAACAGGCAACTAAATAGAGACAGCTCTCCCCTTCATGACGTCAGCAGGTACCGCCCCTGTGTCTATGCCTTCCACACAGGGTCTGATGACCTACTTCCACCACTCAGAGGAGGGCTTGATGTGGGGGAAACCTTAGCAGGACTTATACCAGTAGGAGGATAGACATATAGCCCTATTTCTTACCAGGGCTACACAAGGATTATCCTGATCCGGAGCAGTGATCAGGGAGGTAGTATAATAAGTGCAACACCGGGCCCCAACACAGGGAAGCGCTATCCCTCACACTCACATTCACCTTATTGTTGTGGACACTCAAGGGATAAAGCACATCATTATCAAAGGGACTGAGGGTGATGTGATGATGGACATGTGGGTGAGGGGATAGTATGCATTCAGGGTGATGCAATGTTATTCCTATGATGTATTGATGTTATGCAAAGAGAGTTTCATTGAAGTTATCGTTCATGCTCAGTAAATACTGTTTATTCCCATTGTGTAAATTTACTGTATTGTTGTTCTGGTGAGGGCACACTCCCACCACGTTGGGATCCCTCATTAGTGGAGGCGCTGCACCGAGTGCAAGTATATACCCCAGGTTCCCAGTGGCGGAAGCTCAGCCCTCCTGGTTGCCAAACAGGTACAGCACCACACTGATAAGTAGTCAGATACACCTACCCACCTCAATCTAAATTAGGGTGGAGGAAAGAGGGCTACACTTACAGTACACTATTTGTCAGATCAATGTTTTATACACAGTTAACATGTGTGTGTGTGTGTGTGTGTGTGTGTGTGTGTGTGTGTGTGTGTGTGTGTGTGTGTGTGTGCGTCCTACAGACAGGAGGATATGTAGAGTATTGAGGTGAGCTTTGCCCTGTCTCATAAACAGGTTAGACCTGAAATGGAGTTGGGGGCCTGGGGGGGGTGAGTTCAATAAGCACGAAGAGACAGGCTTGTGGGAAGAGCCAATGGCACCCACAATTATCGCTTTAGCTATACACAGATCTGTTCTGGCCCAATGCCTGTGCAAAATCCCTGAGCATCTCACAAACACTCTGCCAGATATTCCATAGCAGGCTGTAATGGCACATCCGATTAACACAGCGGGGGTACCTGTGTTTTAATGGGACTCGCACTCTGTGAATCTTACCTGGCTGCACCTGTCTGTAAGAGACGCGCAGTAAAAGAGAGACTAAATCAGTCACTCTCCCTGCGCGTCTCTAACAGGCGATCGTGCAGCTTTGATTATATTTTGATGACATTATTGTAGCAGGGGGTCCCCGGAGCTGAATCGCATTCATTTCAGGCCCGGGGTCTCCCTGTTTCACGAGTTAAAGGCCCCGTCAAGGGGCCCGTATCCCAACAGCCATGTTTAAATTCTCCCGCGTTACAGCCCATGTGACCCGGAAAGCAAAACAAAGCCGGGGGATATTGTCACCACACACCGGGGCCTGTAACTCGGAAAGCTGTTCGATCACCTGTTAGAGGCACAGAGGGAGCGTGACTGATTCAGTCTCTCTCTTAGTGCCCGCCTCTTATAGATAGGTACAGCCCTATAGGATTCACACAGCACGAGTCCCATTAAAACGCAGGGACCCTGTAACAAGGGTTATCCCTGTTCAGGAAATGTGCCTCTGATCCAGCAGTGTGGTGGTTAACTGCTGGTAGTTAATTATCCAACACCACCTGCCTGATTAGCTTCTTAGAAAAGCCTGTCTTTTGAAACAGGGAGGGAGATTGTTCCTGAGCCACACAAGCTGTGAGATTGACCATGGGGACAGATGTCTTGAGCCTGCCAGAAGAAATAGCAGAGTTGCTTGCAAGACACAGGGGAAAACACCTCTAAACCTGAATGCTGACAAAACCTGAGGAAAACGGCAGCAACCCAGGAACAGAGAAGACTTTCCCTCCAACCACAAGAAACAGATAAGACTTTCCTTTATAAGACTTTTGGTATATCTGCTCATATCAAGATATATGTTTGGGGCTGGGAGACATGCTTATCTAAAGGGAGTTGTGGACTGCATAGGTTTCGCTAGAAATACTCCCAAGTGAATAGAAGCTTTGTTTGACCCCTTGTTTGGATGTTTTTCTGATGTTAAGGAAACAGGCGCAATAAAAGCCTTATTTAATTTCAACATAACAAGTCTCCCTTGCATACCTCTATTCGTGTTCCTCCTACATATGGTCGTCAGAAGTGGGACGAGAGGTGGTCCTTGAAGTTAAAAGGGGCCCGGAGATTGCCTGTGAATTTTTTTTGTGCCTTTTGCCTAAAAACAGCCTGAGCAACATAAACAAAAACTCATGCAGCAGAGACCAGAGTTAAAGGGACACACCCAGGCAGGAAATCTACACTGCACTGAAACTTACAAAACCACAGATGGACTCTTTTCCCTGATTCCAAGAGGAGAGAGAGAGACCGTGCTGAAGCAGGTAAACCTTATTTGCCAATCACAAATAAAGTGTAATATGGTCATTGAAATAGGGTTTTTTCCTTCCAGCTGTAGTCAGGGTTCAAGAAGTAAGTTAGCCCTTAAAAGGGATAGGCGTTTGTTGTTTTCAAATGCGTGACGGCTAGGAGTATGGTCGCATAAGACAAATGCTCCCTACCCCGCTTTAAATAAAACACAAGCAAAACCACTGAAAGTGCAGCGAAAACGTAACCAAACATCACTAGAATATCCCCCAACAGCCAGGATGTCAAAAAAAGGCACGAAATCAACCAAAAAGAAGGGATTGCCGGAATATTTCGGCAAACCCCAGCCGGGAGGTGCAGGCTCAGTAATGGCGCCTGCTTCAAATGCTGGATCAGAAACGGATCAGCACTCGGGCCAGTCAGACAGTGTGATTTTACAAGATTATATACAGATCTCAAGACACTACTGCAGGCAGAGATCAGGGAACTAAAAAGAGAAGTGACTGGGCTGGGGGAAAGAACAGGCGCCCTGGAAACTAAAGTGGACCACTCCATTAGAGCGATCAAGAGACAAGACAAAAAAACGGCAGATCTTCAAGTGCAAATAAATGAAATCAGAGAGCGGCAGGAGGACTCTGAGAACAGGGACCGGAGGAATAACCTTCGGATCAGAGGGGTCCCAGAGAGCGTGCTGGACTGCGAGGAATACATCGCAAGATGGCTGGGAACATTACTATCTAACTGCCCAAAAGAAAGTCTAGCCATGGATAGATGTCACAGGGCACTGCAGGCCAAACCGCTTCAGACCGAACAACCCATAGACATAGTGCTTCGTATGCACTATTACCGGTCTAAGGAAGCAGTCCTGCAAAAAACAAGACCCCTCACAGCACTGGAGTTTGAGGGGTCGCCGCTGACAATCTTTCAGGACTTGTCCCCAGTAACACTTGCCCGCAGAAGAAACTTGCAGCCTATTACCAGGGTGTTGCGGGAGAAGGGGGTCAGGTATAGATGGATCTTCCCCTTCGGCCTTCTGGTCGCCCGTGGAGGCAAAGCTCTCATGGTGAGAGAACTAGAGGAAGGTCCCGCCTTCCTACACAAGCTCGGCCTGGGAGCGGCCCCGGTTGAGGCAGGACCGGAAAACTCAGCCCCAGACCCCATCTGGTCGCAAAGCCCTAGATCCTCCAGGTCACAGAAAGAGGGGGTCTAGGGGAAACTTCCACAGTTAAAAGTTATGCTGCAGTTTGGTTACACTGTTGTAAAGGTTCAGCCTAATCCCATTGACTATTTGTAGTAGGGGCCCCACGTGGCTGCGCCCTCACAATCGGTAGAGACACTGTTAGCGGCGAAAAGAATGCCCCCACTTACCTGATGTGGACACCGAGGGAGAAATCCCGGATTGCTGCTGATGTGGGTGGTTACCCCTGCGTCATGTGTCCAAAAGCTGGTTTCCATGGCTCAAGATGGCGCCGAGGAGACACGAGGCAGCTGGAGACCAAGCTGAAACGCAGGATCCGGAAGGTAGGCGAAGGCGGGAAGCGGGAGAGAGTGCGCACACCTCCAATCCGGCGAAGCTCAAGATCCAAAATGGCGGCGTCCCGGAAAGACATCACCAAGCGGAAGTGGACTCGGGTGAGCAGGCGCCATCTTGGAGGGGGCAAGCAGCGGATACGCGGCGGGTGCATAGGCTGGTCCGGAAGGACCCAAGAGGCGGCAGAGGTGCGCCTGAAAGCCGGCAGGCAGAAACATAGACAGCTGGAGGCCCCGGCGAAAATTTTAAAAAAAAGGGCGGTCCCGGCGGCCTGATTGAACATTTAACGTAACGGCAGAGGGCTAACGTAAGAGTTACGGGGGAGAAGAAGCGCAAGGGGAGAACGGGATTAGCGGAAGGTGGGGATAATGGGAGGAGCGGAGGGTAGGGGGAAGTTACGAAGTTTGAAGGTCAACGGAAGTTTTTTACAGATTGGGGAGAGGAAGGGTGATGGAAGACAGTGGGGGCAAAGGGGGAAAAGAGGGGGGGGAGGTCGAGAGATAAGGCGAAGAGTAGTGAAGGGGGGATGAGAGTATATGTGGATTAGGAAGTGAGAAGGGCGGGGAAAGTAGCTGTGTAAGGAGGAGGAGGGACCAGAGGGGATAGAGAGGGTGGAGGGATAGGGTAGGTTAAGTTAGGGAGGTCGAGGTAAGTGGGTATAGAGGAAGTAGTGGCGGTCAGGGTATGGATGGAGACTAGGGAAGTGACAGGGAGGGGTGAGCAAGTTGCGGTTTGTTGACGGTTGGTCAGGGGAGGTCGAATGGGGGAGTTAGAGCGAGTTGGAGCTAGGTGTGAGGGGGGAACATAAGGGAAGGGACGGAGAGGGGAGGGGGTTAGGGGATGGCAGGGGCAAATGTGAGGGTACATCACACATAGCAGGCGGGGAGGACAGGGGCAAAGAGAAGACTAGAGGGGTCGGTAAGGGGGATCAAGGGGGCAGGATCTTACGGAGGAGAGAGGGGCAGCATGGAAAGGTAAGGGGCGTCAGAAGGAGTAGGCGCGGAGTGGAAGGGTGCAGCAAGAAAGACGCGGATAAACACGAATACGACCCTGGATGAGGGGGGGGGCACAGAAGGCAGTATAGCTGGGAGCTAGGTATTCAGTGGGGGCACCACATGGTGCGGGACTCTGGGGAAAAGGGGAGATAGGTGAACCTTAGTTAAATCTGTTGGTTTTATCCCTTCTTAGAAGGGTAGTTCAGGAGCGGGGTAGGAGCAGGAGAGGATGACCTGCTCGGAAGTCGGCATGGGCCCAGCGCGGGGGATGAAGAGTGGAGTTCTTCAGGGCCCTAGCGAAGCCCTTTGGGTTGGCATGCCTGGAGGAGTGGAAACACACCCCATCCCAAGACTTGACAGCACGTGCAGGAAACAAGGACCCAAAGGCAGAGGTCTCGACGAGAGGAGAGAGGCAAATGGACGTCGAGAACTGTCGAAATTCATTAAACGTTGTGTTGTGCCTATGTTTACCCCGGTCTTCCCCCTTGTGTGCCCCCCTCCTTTTGCCCCTAAAGGCAAGTGCAGAGAGACGTGTGAAGCAAGAGACAGCGGTAACCTCAACCGTGAAATGGCCCATCAAGAGGCGGGCAAGGTGATGCAGCAGGGTCGTTGTACCGCTCCAAATGAGTAAGGAAATTGTGTTTCTATCCCATAATGTTAAGGGTTTCAATATCCCGGCAAAAAGAAGGGTCGCATTTAGGGACTACAAGCGTAAAGGGGCAGAAATATTACTCCTCCAAGAGACACACTTTTCTAAAGCAAACTGTCCCAAATACTTCGATAAAGATTTTAGGGTACATTTTCTTTCCTCTGCAAGGGTCAAAAAAAGAGGGGTGGCCATTTTTTTCCATAACAGAATCCCGTTCATAAAGGAGAAGACATACAGTGACAGGGAATGCAGATTTCTCATAGTGACGGGATTCATACGCGAGAACCCTATAACCCTCGCAGCGATGTACGCTCCTAACGAAAATGCGTCTGACTTCTTCCGAATATTCTTTGACAAGCTCCGTAAGGTGGCGATCGGTTACACTATAGTGGCAGGAGACCTAAACAGAGCCCTAAATCCAGCCCTAGACAGATGTACACTAACTAACAAATCACACAGACAGGACGTACTAACTTTAACAAGGGGACTTAAAGAATGCCAGCTCCTTGACATATGGCGAGAGCAACATCAGAGAGTAAGAGAATACACATTTTACTCCCACCCCCATAACAGTTACAGCAGGATAGATTACTTCCTTGTGTCTAATAGATTGGTCCAAGGGGTCTCTCGCTCAGAGATCCATGATATTTCATGGTCCGACCACGCATCAATAGAGCTGCGATGCACACTCGTTCCGCTAGACAGACCTAGAGCGAATTGGAGGCTAAATGAGATCCTCTTAAAAATACCAGACCTGGGGAAAGCGGTAGAGGACAAAATCAAAGAATATTTTGAGGAGAATGAGGGGAGTGTCACGTCACACTCCACGCTGTGGGAGGCCCATAAGGCTACCCTCAGAGGGATATTAATGAATTTGGCCGCCAAACGTAAAAGGGAGCGTGAAAATAAGATAAAGGACCTAGAAAGTGAACTAGCAGAGCTCTCTAAGCTGCATAAAAAAAAAAAACAGAACCACACACTGAAATTACTATTAGACACTAAAACAAAACTCAATCTTCTCCTCTCCTCCCAGGCAGAGAGGGAAATGGCATGGTCTAGGCGGAAATTTTACGAAAAGGCTAACAAACCTGATACACTACTTGCCAATAAGCTAAAAAATTAGCTTCCAAATTATCACATTCACGCTATTCGGAATCAAAAGGGCGACCTCACCTCCATACCTGGGAAAATCGTGGAGGAATTTAAAATTTACTACGAAAGACTCTACAATGGGGATAAGGTCGTCCATAACACTAGAACGGGGGAAATGTTGAACTCCTTCTTAAAAGAGGCAAAATTACCTACCTTGGGAAGGGTTGAAAGAGAGACGTTCCAGGCAGACTTTACACTAGAGGAGTTATCGGAAGTCATCAAAGCATTAAAACCGGCCAAAGCACCGGGACCAGATGGCTTTTCTAATTTATATTATAAGAAGTTTGCCAAAACGTTAGCCCCACATATGCTACAACTATTTAATGGAATTCTAGAGGGGGCCTCCTTCCCAGCTCAGATGCTCCAAGCCTCAATCTCTGTGATCCACAAACCTGGAAAGGACCCGGCAGACTGCAAGAGCTACCGGCCGATTTCCCTGATTAATTCAGACGTAAAAATATACTCCAAACTTATAGCGAACAGGGTGGGTAGTGTTCTTCCCAGGTTAATCCACGCGGATCAGGTGGGGTTTATCGGAGGTAGACAAGCGGCAGACAACACCAGGAGAATCATTAATTTGATCGATCTGGCCCAAAGGAACAACATACATTTTATGGTGCTTAGTCTGGACGCGGAGAAACTACTTAACAGAAACACTAGTAGCGTTTGGCTTTGGGGGACGCCTCCTGAGAGCCATCCTAGCGCTGTATGAGGACCGACGGCAAGGGTGAGGCACCAGGGCTTCGCCTCGGATCAGTTCCACATAAAAAGCGGAACGAGACAGGTGTGCCCGCTTTCGCCGTTGCTGTTTGCCCTTTGTATAGAACCGCTAGCGGCACACATCCGAAACAATCTGGATATTACAGGGATCTCCATTGGAGATCAGGAGCACAAAGCAGCATTATATGCGGATGACGTCATCTTAACATTATCCAAACCTCTCACGTCCCTTCCCAACTTGTTTGGAATCCTGAGCAAATTCAACCAAATTTCGGGCTTTAAGATCAATCAGTCCAAATCCGAAGCCCTCAACATAAACATACCTAAAAATGTAGAAAAACTGATTGCCATCAACTTTAATTTCAAATGGCAAACCTCCGCTATCAAATATTTAGGGGTATACCTCACAAGGGATTACAAAACACTATACAAAGCAAACTTTCCCAGGTTGATTAAGGCGCTGGGGGATGATCTCAGAATATGGATGAAAGGGGGCATCTCGTGGATTGGGAGGATACATAGCGTGAAGATGAACCCAAGGATGCTATATCTGTTCCAGAGTTTGCCTATCGCTATAATACATTAAGACATCCTCTCTCTACAGTCACTAATCATGAAATTTATTTGGAATAAGAAAAACCCAAGAATTAATCGGGGTATCCTAAAGAGACCCACGGTACGAGGAGGTTTAGCGGTACCTTGTTTGTTGGCCTATTACAAAGCGGCCCAGTTGGCTCAAATTCTCCAGTGGCACACGGACCCAAGCTTACGGAGATGGGTAGAGCTGGAGAAAACATGCTGTGCACCAATTGACATCCAAAACCTGATCTGGATACCCAAAATAGGGGTAAGCAAGATGGGAATGCCGCTTCAGACCATAGCCAATTCCCTAAGAGTTTGGGAGGCCACTAAATTGAGCTGTAACTTGACCACTAAACCATCACTCATGACGCCAATCATAGGTAACCCAGATTTTGCTCCAGGGATGAATAGTAATAATCTATTAGTATGGACACAGTCGGGGATTACCCGGCTCAAAGATCTGGAGGGTAGGATAAATATCCAAACATTTAAGGAAATTAGGGCCTCAAAGCCCATCCCAAATAAATTCTTTAGATACCTCAAGATCAGGGATTTTTATAACAAAACACCGATCAGACCACCGAGAACAAATTTTGAGCAGCTGTGTTCCACAGATACGGACACGAGGGGACTCACATCTAGAATGTACAGGGAAGTGATCTGTCCAGAGACGGCTAGTGCGACTAGACCGACTTACATCAGACAGTGGGAGACAGACCTAGGGGAGACGCTAGAGGATGAGGACTGGGATAAGATTATCCAAACAGCGGCGAAAAGCTTGATCTGCACCACACTTAAGGAGAACGCATATAAGGTCCTCATGTGGTGGTACTACACCCCAGCTCGATTGGCTAAATTTGTTAGGGGATACTCTCCGCTTTGCCCAAAGCAGTGCGGGGAGGTGGCAGATTTGCGACACATGCTGTGGTCTTGTCCTAAGGTGGTCCTGATATGGGAACAGATTAGAGATTGGTTAAAGCGGATTCTCGGTTGGGAGATCCCCCTGAACCCGTGGGTGTTCTTCTTGGGCAGACGGATCCAGGGACAGGCAAATGCGACGCATAAATTGATCGCGCATTTTGCAACCGCCACAAGATGCGAGATCGCAGCATTATGGAAGCAACCAGAAGTACCAATTATCCCCAAGATCAGAAACAGAATTTGGCACGTCTGTCGGATGGAACAGTTGACAAGTTTAGTCAACGACACCGGCACAAACTACCTAAAAGTCTGGGGGCCGTGGTTGGCACATACAGATATCCCAGGGGTAGATGTCACTGCAATCTTTCTTTGATAGCTCTAGATGCGTTCTCCTTTGGGTGGCAAGGACCTGACACCACGTAGGGATGTACAGGTAGTAGACAGCCCCGACTGGAGACAGCCCCCCGACTGCAGGGAAGTTCTTGAGCGAGCCATGGCAGAAGCAAAGGATGTAAGACGGCAGGATGGCTGAAGGCTCCTAGAACAGGAGAGACCTCGGCGATCGGAAGTCACTCGGCCCTCCCCCACCCTCCCTCCCTCCCCCCCTTTACCTCCCCCCCCCTCCCTGTCCGTGGTCTGGTTCGTCTGGTTTGTCCGTGTACTGTACGTGGTAGTAACTAGTATATGTATAGTTGATACGTTGTTAGAGCAAAAAAAAATTGGAGACTGAATGCAACGGGCTGTGTTACAGTGTACGAGTTTGTTTCTCCAATAAAAAATTTGAAGTTGAAAAAAAAAGGGATAGGCGTTTGTTGTTTTCAAATGTTTCGCTGAAGCAGTGAATACAGATGGTGACACACGAGCGGTACTGATTCTGCAAGTAAAAGGTATCTGTAGGAGGACATGTGCAGAGGTACACAATGGAGACTGTTTTAAGGTGAAAGTAAAACAAGGCTTTATTGTGCCTGTCACTTTAAACACAGCAAAAATCAACATACGAGAATAAGCCAAACAAAAAAACCTGTCTTTGCTTTGGAGTCTATCTACACATGTAGCTCAGCCCTCTCTGACTGGGTTGGTTAGCTAAGCTATTTACCAGCCCAAAATCATGGAGACATTTATCAATACACATAGACATAGATAATATATCTGTTAGCTGGGCTTCTGTAGGGTAAGCTTTTCTGCTCTCTTGGAACCGCACCCTTGTGTGCACAGGAAATGTCAGGCTCCAAGTTTAGAATCTTGTCCCCTTTGTCTTGTGGTCAGCTTGTCGCTCAAGACATCTGTCCTTCCTTGGTTCAGCCCAGTTGTGGACTAAGGAATCTCTGCCCTGTCTCCTAGTTCAGCTGAGGTGTGAGCTAAGGAGTCTCACTTCCTGTCTCAAAGGCAGGCTTTTTCTACCACCTGCAATCAGCCAGGTGGTGTTAGTTAATTGCCTACCAGCAGTTAACCACCACACTGCTGGATTAGAGGCACATTTGTGAACAGGGATAACCTTCAGCCACTCAACAGCAGGGACCCTGTAACAGGGGAGTTATCCATGTTCAGGAAATGTGCCTCTGATCCAGCAGTGTGGTGGTTAACTGCTGGTAGTTAATTATCCAACACCACCTGCCTGATTAGCTTCTTAGAAAAGCCTGTCTTTTGAGACAGGGAGGGGGATTGTTCCTGAGCCTCACAAGCTGTGAGATTGACCATGGGGACAGATGTCTTGAGCCTGCCAGAAGAAATATCAGAGTTGCTTGCAAGACACAGGGGAAAACACCTCTAAACCTGAATGCTGACAAAACCTGAGGAAAAAGGCAGCAACCCAGGAACAGAGAAGACTTTCCCTCCAACCACAAGAAACAGATAAGACTTTCCTTTATAAGACTTTTGGTATATCTGCTCATATCAAGATATATGTTTGGGGCTGGGAGACATGCTTATCTAAAGGGAGTTGTGGACTGCATAGGTTTCGCTAGAAATACTCCCAAGTGAATAGAAGCTTTGTTTGATCCCTTGTTTGGATGTTTTTCTGATGTTAAGGAAACAGGCGCAATAAAAGCCTTATTTAATTTCACCATAACAAGTCTCCCTTGCATACCTCTGTGCGCGTTCCTCCTACAGACCCCCACTGTGTTAATCCTTTGGTCATTAAGTCTAGCCGCTGGGATCTGGCAGCTACGAAGTGGATGCCGTATGAGACCCGTGAAGCAGGAGGGTCAGAACCGACAGTTTCATCTGTATATTGTGATGTATCCAAAGGTTAAAGGCTTGAAGGGAGGTATTTAGGACACAACACATTCCTAAACGTGGACCCTTTCACCTGGCTAGTTAATGAGTTACTACTTTAAAAAAAAGCAGTTCAAGAAACTTCCTACTCCTGATGTTTTCTGGACAAGAGAGAGAGAAAGAGTGAGAGAGTGAGAGAGTGAGAGAGTGAGTGAGAGTAAGAGTGTGAGAGAGTGAGAGAGTGAGAGAGAGAGTGAGTGTGAGTGAGAGTGTGTGACAGTGTGTGAGTGTGTGAGAGTGACTGAGATTACAGGTGCTGCTGCTTACACACTGGGATCTGTGTTAGTAAAGAGCTTTGCTCTCTAGCTTGTAGATAATAGTTGACAAAGTGTTAGATAGCGATCCAGAGAGGAGTTAGGTATTTCGTTTTGTTCTTGTTTCTGTTTTGTGCTCTGTTTATAATAAACTTGATAAGCGACCCCTTTGTTTCCTGCATTTCATCTGAGAAAAAAGATCCTGCAAAGGGACCGAGTTGTCACAATTGGTGGAGAATGGAAAAGGCACTCTAAAAGGCACTGAGAAGTGGAAGCTACAGTATAGAGGAATACACGAGGGTAGTACAACATGCCAGGCAGAGAATACAGCTATTTTACAGCGGAACCAAACTGGCAAAGCAGCTGCATTAATGCAGGGTTTACGGATGGGGGGAGGGGGAAGGGGACAGAAACCTCTGCTCAGCTAATAGTCAGTTTAAATGAGTGAATGAGTATTGGTGCTGTGCTGAGAATTGTTATAACGAATACACAAAAGAAAAAGGACTCAGCTGGTAGCACTCTATAACTCTAAAGTAAATAGTAATAGTAATGATAAGTGATAAGGATTAAAAATAATTTTAATGGTATATCTCTTAAAATAAAGGGGTGTACATAAATGAGAATAAAAATGACCGTATATCCCAGTCAGAAGCTTGCTATAATCAGGGTGTGATGAGATATGTGCTAAATAACTATATAGTTAAAAAGCATGACACACAGACTTGTATCACCATATACAATGTATATGGGGTAAAATATTAGCACTAAGTAATCCCTCCTTATTGTAATGTTGGAGGGTTCCGAACACCACATAGACTTATACCCAATTTAGTGAGAGGAGCTCGACCTAGCAGGACAACTTACAGAGCCTGCAACTGATAGGATGCATTTGTAACCACTGCCTGATCATACAAACGGTATGTGGTTCCTATGCAATACTGATCTCATATATCCTGATATTAATCAAGGATCTTTTTAAGTGTCTAGCCTACAATAACCAGGGGTACATTAGTCTGATCTGTTTAAGCATAGTCACCTCCAAATAGTGAAGACTTTACCACTAGATAGCACTTTTTTCTGCAGCAGACTGACAATTGATTTAACTAATTCAGCTGCATTAAGGAGGAGGGAATATATCTCTTCAACTTTGAGAAGAATTGGCAATCGGATTAATCCCTGGATCAACATCCTTCCCATGTATACTTATTTGGTATATCCCTGTATACCTTTCCCATTTAAAAATATGTCCAACCTTTTTTTGAACAAATCTATTGTATCTGCCATCACAGTCTCCATGGGTAATGAATTCCACATTTTAACTGCCCTTACTGTAAAGAACCCTTTCCTTTGTTGCTGGTGAAATTTCATTTCCTCCAACCTTAAGGGATGGCCCCGAGTCCTCTGTACTGCTCGTGGGATGAATAGTTCTTTTGAAAGCTCCTTGTATTGTCCCTGAATATATTTGTATATAGTTATCATATCCCCTCTTAGACGCCTCTTTTCTAATGTAAATAAATCTAATTTAGGTAGCCACGCCTCATAAGTTAGAATGTCCATCCCCTATATTAATTTGGTGGCTCTTCTCTGCACTCTCTCTAGTTCCATAATGTCTTTTCTTAGGATTGGTGCCCAAAATTGTACTCCATATTCAAGGTGTGGTCTTACTAATGCTTTGTAAAGGGGCATAATTATGTTTACTTCCCTTCCATCCATTGCCCGTTTGATGCAAGATAAGATCTTGTTTGCCTTTGCAGCTACTGCATGACATTGGGCACTATTGCTAAGCCTGCTGTCTACAAGCACTCCTAAATCCTCCATCAAGGATTCCCCCAATATATCTCCATTTAATTTGTAAGTCGCCTTTTTATTCTTGCATCCCAAATGCATAACCTTACATTTATCTGTATTAAACCTCATCTGCCATTTACCTGTCCACGTTTCCAGTCTCTCCAAGTCCTTCTGAAGAGAAATTACATCCTGCTCTGATTCTATTACCTTACACAATTTAGTATCATCAGCAAAGATGGAGACTTTGCTCTCAATCCCAACCTCAAGGTCATTAATAAACAAGTTAAAAGGCAGGGGTCGAAGTACAGATCCCTGAGGTACTCCACTCACGACTTTAGCCCAACCTGAAAAAGTTCCATTTATGACAACTCTCTGTTGTCTGTCCTTTAACTAGTTTTCAATCCAGGTGCATATATTATTACTGAGTCCAATTTTCTTTATTTTGTACACCAACCTCTTGTGTGAAACCGTATCAAAAGCCTTTGCAAAATCTAAGTAGACCACATCAACTGCATTACGCTGGTCTAAATTCCTACTTACCTCCTCAAAGAAACAAATAAGGTTAGTTTGGCAAGATCTATCCTTCATAAATCCATGCTGACTATTACTAATAATTTTGTTTACCATTAGGTATTCCTGAATATTATCCCGTATTAAACCTTCAAGTAGTTTCCCTACTATTGAAGTCAGGCTTACAGGTCTTCAATTTCCCAGTTGTGATCTAGCTCCCTTTTTAAATATAGGCAAATCTGCTTTCCGCCAATCTTGTGGTACTGAGCCTGTGGAAATAAGTCCTTGAATATTAAATATAATGGTTTTGCTATTACTGAGCTAAACTCCTTGAGAACTCTTGGATGTATGCCATCGGGGCCAGGTGCCTTATTTATTATAATTTTTTCAAGTCGCTTATGAACTTCTTCCTCAGTTAACCAATTGTTCATTAATATGGAGGTTGTGGCTTCCTCCTGCGGAACGACTATTGAACTTGATTCTTCCCTGGTAAACACAGAGGCAAAGAATTTGTTTAATACCTCAGCTTTTTCCTTATCTCCAATAATCTGCCTACCCATCTCACACTGAAAGGGTCCTATATTTTCTTTTCTCATTTTTTTGTTATTAAGGTACTTAAAGAACTTTTTAGGGTTGACCTTACTTTCTATTGCAATCCTTTTTTCATTATACATTTTTGCTAATTTGATTGCCCTTTTGCATTTTTTGTTAAATTCCTTATAATTCTGATACATTGTCTCTGTCCCTTCTGACTTAAATAATCTAAACGCCTTCCTCTTCTTGTCCATTTCCTTCCCTACCTGTTTATTTAGCCACATTGGTTTTGACTTATTTATTTTATACTTATTACCCAAGGGTATACACTGATAAGTGTGCTTTTCTAACAATGTTTTAAAGACTGCCCATTTATCTTCTACATTTTTCCCTGCAAAAACATCATCCCATTGTATTACTACTAGATTAGACCTCAGTTTATTAAAATCTGCCTTTCTAAAGTTTAAGGTCTTTGTTGAACCCAAGTAATCTGTTTTTTGATAATTTATTTCAAATGAGACCATGTTATGATCACTGTTACCCAAATGTTCCAGGACTTGAATATGTGTTATTACTTCTACATTGTTTGATATGACCAAATCCAGAACTGCCCCTCTCCTGGTTGGTTCCCCAATAATTTGGGTCATATAATTGTCTTTAAGCACCCCCAAAAAACTGTTTCCTTTTGTTGTAACGCTAATCTCATTGCCCCAATCTATGTCTGGATAATTAAAATCCCCCATTACAATAAGGAGGGATTACTTAGTGCTAATATATTACCCCATATACATTGTATATGGTGATACAGGTCTGTGTGTCAAGCTTTTTAACTATATAGTTATTTAGCACATATCTCATCACACCCTGATTATAGCAAGCTTCTGACTGGGATATAAGGTCATTTTTATTCTTATTTATGTACACCCCTTTATTTTAAGAGATATACCATTAAAATTATTTTTAATCCGGGGGCTTCCGGTGACGTCACGAGACATGGCCGCGTTCTAGGAGACTCCCGTGGACCCCGGAGCATAACTACAGGAATAGGCACTTTTCCCCTGACCTTTCCGGACCCAGCTCCGGCGCACTGCAGAGCCCCTGACAGCCTGATTCGGGCGATCCGACGGGCAGCTCGGGGAGACCCCCCTGTGAGGCGCGGGCCCGACGGCGAGAAGGGGCGGCGTGGCACTGTGAGCCCCGTGAGGTCTGAAGCCGGGGAAATCGGAGGCAGAAGGGGACGGAGCTCCCCCTGCTCCTGCAGTGAAAGGTACGCTCGCAGCAGCCTCCCGCGGCGCGAGCGGTGAAGGAGGAATAAATAAATAAATAAATCCATGATCGGGGGAGCTGGGAGGGGGGGGGGAGCGCTGGGAGGAGGTGAGCGCTGGGAGGAGGTGAGCGCAGGTGTAGTGACTGAGAGGGAGAGGCGGCCATCTTAGAGGGACCCCACACGGAGGTACCAACACCCCACAAAGTGCAGTAATAACAAAGTCCCCTGCCTAGGGAAGAATTCCCACTGCTACCAGAAGCACTAAGTCTCACACTAATGCAGCTGCCCTGACACAACACCACAGAATAAATAAATAAATAACTTTGCCCCCATAAGGACCCCCAGGTGCCTGCACCGTCCTTACGTCTCGCCCCCCCTGGACCACCACCTTTCCTCTAACGCTTACGGCTCCAAGCAAACATTCCTAGAAGGGGGAACACCGCGACAATGCAGTCGCGTCAGAAAAAAGCCTCAACTCCGGCGGTAACTAAATACTTTCCGCCGACGCAGAGAAGCCCAGGCGCAACGCCTGACAACCAAGACAGCGCTAACGCACGCGGCTCCCCCACCTCTGCAAGCGACCGACACGGCCGTGGAGAGGTAATAACAAAAGAATACCTTGAGGATTTTATGACATCCCTCCACAACAAACTCCATTCCTCACTGCAACAGGATCTCAAGACTGCCGTCACGGAGCTCAAGGGGGAGATATCAGGCCTGACCGAGAGAACCACCGAGCTCGAGACAAAACAGGGAGAGACTCTACAGAGGTTAATGGAGGCCGAAGACGAAGTATTTCGGCTGGGGGAAGAAGTGGCGGGCCTAAAAGACGCGATAGAAGACCAGGAGAACAGGGACAGGAGACAGAACCTGCGGATCCGCAACGTCCCTGAGACTGTTCTCCCCGATCTCATCCGGCCGTACCTACTGGAACTCTTCTCCTCCCTGTGTGGAGATGTGGAACCCAGAGACATGGAGATAGATCGGGCCCACCGAGCCCTTGGTCCCAGGTCGGAGGATCCGAATAGAAGAAGAGACCTGATTGTAAAATTCCACAGCTACACCACCAAGGAACGAATCCTGACAGCTTGCCGAGAAAAAGGAGACATTACCTTCCAAGAGGAAAGAATACAAGTCTACAGCGACCTGTCCAAAATCACCGTTAACAGGCGAAAGGAACTCAAACCTTTAACGCTGCTCCTGCGAGAAAGTGGTGTCCGCTACAGGTGGGGATTTCCATTTAGATTAACGGCCAGCAAAAATGGGAAATTCTTAACCCTGAGGCGCCCGGAGGAGATGGCGGCGTTCGCAAGAGCACTAGGCCTCACTCCCCCGCCCTCTTGGGGATCAGAGGAGAGTCCAAGCCGAGATGCTGAAGAGGAGGGCGGGCCTAGCCGCCCCTCCCGCAGAACCGCTGCTCCAACCCAAGCGCAGGCAAAAAGAAAGTAAAGGAATACCCAAACTAACCTCCTTATTCCCAGTTGGCCGTTGCCGTAGATCTATCCCAGCACTGAGCGGATGCAACCGCCTGCAGTGATCACTGAAGAGGAGACGCAGATACGCCTGCTAGCGGCCGTCTACCCCGTGGAGTTCACCTGAGCGTCGAAATAAAATCCCCAGCAGCACAGTCGGCCCACCTACATCATGGAGTGAGATCACTTGAAAGACAGCACGCCCCTGAGAGCCGAACTCACGCATGAGGACCACTCCGCTGAGTGCACCTCGACGACGCACCCAGTACCCAGATCTCATTGGAGACCCACCTGCACCACCATAAAAGACCTACACGAGCGGTCCAAGGAGCGGAGCCGAAGGGGGGACGCCAGTTGCGGCTTTTGGGTGGGGAGGGGGGGCGGGGATCCCGGGGGGGGGGGGCTTGCTTGAGGCCGAGGGGGCCCCCTCGCTTATGGAGAACTGACGAGAGGAAGCCGTGGCGCTGGCTGCAGAGAGCCGTCCCCGTTCCTGGAAACGGTCTGTGGGGGGGGGCGGGGGGATGGGATCCGGACGGGGCCTGTCTCCATGGTCTACGCAGAAGGACTGTCGACTACTCATATGTTACAGGTGTATCTGGCCCCCCCTGCCTATGGTTGGGTCCCGCCTCCCCTTTCCCCCCCGCCCCCCCCTTTCCCCCCCCCTCCCCCCCCTTTCCCCCCCCCTCCCCCCCCTCCTCCCCTCACCCTCCCTTCCCCCCCCTCCACTCCCTCCCTCTCCCCTCCCTCTCCCCTCCCCCCCCTCCCCTCCTCCCCTCCCTCCCCCTTCCTCCCCTCCCCCCCCTCCCCTCCCTCCCCCTTCCTCCCCTCCCTCCCCCTTCCTCCCCTCCTCCTCCCCCCCCCCTCCCCTCCCTCCCCCTTCCTCCCCTCCTCCTCCCCCCCCTCCCCCTCTCCTCTCCCCTCCCTCCCCCCTCCTCCCCTCCTTTCCCCCCTCCCCCCTCACCCCCCCCTCCTTCCTTTCCCCCCCCCTACCCCCCTCTCTCCCCCCCCTACCCCCTCCCCCCCTCCTTCCTTTCCCCCCCCTCCCCCTCTCCCCCCCTACCCCCTCTCCACCCCCTCCCCCTACCCCCTCCCCTCCCCTCCTCCTGCCTCTCCCCCCCCTCCCCCTACCCCCCCACCCTTCCTTTCCCCCCCCCTACCCCTCCCCCCCCCCTACCCCCTCTCCCCCCCCCCCCCCCCTACCCCCCTCTCCCCCCCCCCTCCCCCCTACCCCCCCTCTTTTTCCCTCCCCCTCCTCCTGCCTCTCCCCCCCTCCCCCTCCCCCTACCCCCCCACCCTTCCTTTCCCCCCCCCTACCCCCTCTCCCCCCCCCTACCCCCTCTCCCCCCCTTACCCCCTCCCTCCCCCCTACCCCCCCTCTTTTTCCCTCCCCCCTCTCCTCCCCCCTCACCCCCCTCCCCTCCTGCCGCAAACAAGAGTTCGACTAAGTCCTACAGACAGCCCTCCTCTGCCGACAAATCGGCCCCACAGAATAGGCACTGTATAAGATAGCTGTGTGTTCATTATGGCTTATGCTTGTTAGAGTTAAAAAGTTAAATAAGATGTTATTGTCGAAACGTTTTATCCAGAGGGAATCGTTATAACTGATTTGTCATGCTGGGAAACTAACGCTTGCGTTACCTGAATGTGCGTTTATGCAAAAGATCATCTGCTCCACTCGACCATCACAGACTACCCCTACCCTACTATGGAGCACCTGTCCTTCCCCCCCTCCCCCTTCTCCCCTCTCCCCCTCCTCCCCCCCTCCCCCCCCCCATCCCCCCCCTCTTCCCTCCTCCCCTCCCTCCCCCCTACTCCCCCCCCTCCCCCCTCCTCCCCCCCCTCCCCCCTCCGCCCCTCCCTCCCCCCTCTGCCCCTCCCTCCCCCCTCCGCCCCTCCCTCCCCCCTCCGCCCCTCCTCCTCCCCTCCCCCCCCTCCGCCCCTCCTCCTCCCCTCCCCCCCCTCCCCTTCCTCCCCTCCCCCCCCTCCCCCCTCCCCTTCCTCCCCCCCCTCTTCCCTCCTCCCCTCCCTCTCCCCTCCGCCCCTCCCTCCCCCCTCCCCCCTCCGCCCCTCCTCCCCTCCCCCCCCTCCCTTCTCCTCCCCCCTCTCCTCTCCCCCTCGCCCCCTCTCCCCTCCCCCCCTCTCCCCTCCCCCTCCCCTCCCCCCTCCCTTCCCCCCTCCTCCTCCCCTCCTTCCTCCCTCCCCCCCTCCTCCTCCTCCCCTCCTTCCTCCCTCCTCCCACCCCACCCCTCCTTCCTCTCCCCCCCCCTCCCCCTCCCCCCCTCCTCCTTCCTCCCCTCCCCCCCCTACCCCCTACCCTCTCCTCCCCCCCTCCCTCCCCCCCCCTCTTTTTCCCTCCCCCCTCTCCTCCCCCCTCACCCCCCTCCCCTCCTGCCGCAAACAAGAGTTCGGCTAAGAGATCTACAGACAGCCCTCCTCTGCCGGCAAATCAGCCCCACAGAATAGGCACTGTATAAGATAGCTGTGTGTTCATTATGGCTTATGCTTGTTAGAGTTAAAAAGTTAAATAGGATGTTATTGTCGAAACGTTTATCCAGAGGGAATCGTTATAACTGATCAGCCATGTGGGGAAACTAACGCCTGCGTTACCTGAATGTATGCTTATGTAAAAGATCATCTGTCCCACTCGATCATCATAGGCCACTCCGGCCCCACTATGAGGCACCCTCCCCCCGCCCCCCCCCCCCCCTCTGTCTCTACCCTTCTCCCTGTTGGCTATATACACATAGGGAAAAGGATTTTGAAAAAACCATTAAGGGGTCCACACCCTCCTGGACGAGCCAGTCTGTACTCCCGGGTCTACCCCCAAGGACCCTAAGTCCGAATGCCGGTATGCAATTCCGGCTACACCCCATTGGGGGCGCCCACAGGCCCCCATCCTTTTTCTCTCTGCCTGCTGGTGCTGTCCCAGCAGTCCTTTACCCTTCCCGTCCACCCTATCCACCACCACCCCCCGACACCGCTGACCCAGGTCCAGACAACAGGTCACCCTCTTCCGCCAGAGATGTTCTTTCCTATCCCGCAGGCACAGTAATCGGTCACGGTCCCCCGGTTGGGAAAGGGGTGATCCGCAAAGGCCCCTCCAGAGATAACAAAAATGGCTAACCAGGCCCCAATCAAAGTTATCTCCCTTAACGTTAAAGGACTACAGAGCCATAGGAAGAGAAAACTAGCCCTCCAGGAGATGAAAAGATCCCAAGGAGATATCATCTTTCTCCAGGAGACACACTTCACAGACCACGAGCTGCCTAAAATATTTAATAATACATTCCCGCTGGGCTATTATTCCTCGTTCAGTAGCAAGAAACGAGGGGTAGCCATTTTAATCCGCCAGGGAACCCCATTCAATTTTGTCAAAAAAGTTTCAGACCCAGGGGGTAGATTTCTTGTGGTATATGGCTCACTAGCAGGCACGGCGATCGCCCTGGTCAACCTCTATGCACCAAACGAGAACCAAGCAGAGTTCTTGAAAACAGTCCTAAACACAATTGACCCTACCTACCTATCCTCATTGATAGTGGGGGGAGACCTAAACATGGCCTTAAACCCACAGGAGGATAAGACACTCCCTTTTGACCGCCCACACACGGTACTATCCCTAAAGATGGGAACAGCATTTAGAGCAATTATCAAAGATTTTTCCCTAGTGGACGTTTGGAGATCCCAACATCAGGGCCAAAGGGACTATACCTTTTACTCCGCACCCCACCAGACCTATTCTCGCATTGACTACCTCTTTACAACCAAGAATGCCTTGGAGGCCTCCCAAAAAACGGATATAGGCCCGATCACATGGTCGGATCATGCCCCTATCTCTTTAACTCTCTCAGTTCCATTCACAAAGTCGAGCGCATTTAACTGGAAACTAAACGATTCATTATTGAATCACCCGGAAATAGAGAGAGAAATCAAGTCAGCCCTATCAGAGTACTTCAGGAACAACTCAGGTTCAGTCCCATCCTCAGCGGTACTATGGGAAGCCCATAAGGCAACCATCAGAGGTACTTTTATCTCCATAGCATCCCATAGGAAAAAAACTAAGGCAAAACTACTCAAAGACTTGACAGAGAAAATAATCAAACTAGAACAGCAACACAAATCCAACCCCTCGGGGAAAATATACAAAACCTTAACTACCGCCAGAAACGAGTTGAAAAAGATCCAACTCGAGGATGTCGAAAAAGCCCTTCGATGGACTAACCAGAGATACTATGATAAGGGCAACAAAGCTGACAGACTATTGGCCAGTAAATTAAGAGGGGTACAAAAGAGGTCCCAAATAACTGCGATCAAGAACAGGTCAGGTCACATATTATATAATGACAGACACATTGCGGAGGAATTCACCAAATTTTATACCAAATTATACAACCTCAGAACTCAAGAGGAAAATAATAGAGCATCAAGGCTTACGGCAGTTTCAAACTATTTAGATAGCTGCAACCTCCCATCCTTAACAGAGAAGGAGAACGAGACACTGAATGGGAAAATTACAAAAGAGGAATTGGCAGACGCGGTAAAAGCTCTAAAACTATCCAAAGCCCCCGGCCCTGATGGATTCACAAACGCCTACTACAAGAGGTTTCTCCCGTCCCTATCTCCTTACCTGCTGGACTTGTTCAACTCCTTTATGGAAGGTGACCCCATACCAGCATCAATGTCATTGGCTAACCTAGCAATAATCCATAAAGAGGGGAGAGACCCAATGCAATGTGGGAGTTACCGCCCCATATCGCTGTTGAACAACGACCTTAAGCTATACAGCAAAATACTAGCGAACAGATTAAACCCCATTCTACCCAGACTAATCCATAACGACCAAGTGGGATTTGTCTCAGGCCGCCAGGCCTCGGACAACACCCGCAAAATTATAAATATAATAGATCACATTAACCTTACAAACACCAAGGCAGTTCTCCTGAGCTTGGACGCAGAGAAGGCGTTTGACAGAATCAATTGGCTATTCCTAGACAAGACCTTACAAAAATTTGGTTTCAGGGATTCATTCCTAGAGGGGGTCCGAGCACTGTACCAAAATCCATCAGCAGCAATCAAACTCCCGGGAGGTACAGCGCAAAGATTTCCAATAACAAATGGTACAAGGCAGGGCTGTCCCTTATCCCCTCTTCTCTTTGCCCTGACAATCGAACCCCTGGCGGCCAAAATACGCGAGAGCACAAATATCCAGGGCGTACCAATTGGCGATACAAATTACAAAATCTCGCTCTTTGCCGACGACATACTGCACCGACACACTTTATTCGAGTAAATACCCGGTATGTACCTGGCAGATACCTGGAATGCACCACTCCTAACCTCTGACAAGCCCCGTTGCATTTGCCTTCCCAGCCTGGGTTCATGCCTGGCTGATGGGCGGCTGATCTGTTAAATGATAATGATTAGGATTTAATAGGCTGCAATGCTTTGCGTGTCTACCAGATGGCATAAATTCATGAATTGTAATGCAGTTAATATATATATATTGTGCAGTATTGCAGCCAGCGGGAATAAAATGCTTCAATCCCTGCTTGGAAAATAACTCAATGTACTCGGGCAGAAAACAGTCACAAACCTCAATACACCCGGGTATACCCGAATTCGTGGGACTAGCCAAGCTCGAATAAAGTGTGTCGCCAGTGTAATACTGTCCCTAACTCACCCCCAAACATCGCTCCCCAATCTTCATAAAGAATTGGTGGAGTTCGGCAAAATTTCGGACTACAAAATTAATAATGACAAATCAGAAGCCCTAAACTTAAATGTATCAGAATCGGAAATCAACTTACTAAAACTGAACTTTAATTATAGATGGAGTTCCTCATACATTAAATATCTGGGAGTGAATGTATCAGGTAACTACCAGTCATTGTACAAATATAATTACCCGGCTTTATTCGGGAAAATCAAAAAAGACCTGGACAAATGGGAAGATTACCAGATCTCATGGATCGGAAGGATGATCTCAGTAAAAATGAATATACTCCCCAGATTGCTATACTATTTCCAGACACTCCCGATCCATGTTCCCAGCCCTGAACTTAAAAACATCCAGAATAGAATGTTTAATTTTATCTGGAAGGGCAAAAGGCCCAGGGTTGCCAGATCGGTCCTCCTGACGCCAAGAGAAAGAGGGGGCCTGGGTGTCCCAGATATCACAAAGTATTATTTAGCGGCCCAATTGAGGCAAGCCGTAGTGTGGAACGCAGACCCGGGTCTCTATTGCTGGCGAGATATTGAATCCCACTACGTAAAAACGCCTTCTCTGCAGGCCCACCTTTGGTGCATAGACAAGGGGGATAGACCACCCCGTAGGTTCGACCTTGGTGCCACCAGACACACCTGGGAAGTTTGGCGGAAATGCAGATCAAAGTTTAAACTAACTGCTCCGGGCTCGCTGCTTATTCCGATCCACAACAATCCTCATTTCCCCCCAGGATGTGAACCAAAACAATTCGACTACTTCCATCTGAAGGGGGTTAGGGTGGTCGCCGACCTATTGAGCGATGGAAGGCTGCTGAACTTCCAAGAATTACGAACAAAACACGAGGCCCCAGAATTGAGTCCATTTAAGTATCTCCAAATTAGACATTATCTCCAAAAATTGTCCCCAAAATTTGAGTATCCTCCCCTCACCAACTTTGAGAGGCTCTGCCGAACTTGTACACATCAAAAAGCATTGATCTCTAACATATACGCTGGTATGGAGAGATCAGCAGGCCCCTCCACTCATGACTACATGTCCAAGTGGGAGGCGGAACTGAGTATAGATATAGATAGAGAAGACTGGGAGGATATATGGGACGCTGCTTCAGGAACTTCCATCTGTACCACGACAAAAGAGAATATCTACAAAATCATGTTCCACTGGTATCTTACCCCAGTTAGATTAAAGCAAATCTACCCCCTGGCCTCAGATCTATGTTGGAGAGGCTGTGGACAGAGAGGAGACATGGCCCACATTTGGTGGTCATGCCCAAAAATCCAAACATTTTGGCTTTCTATTCAAATTTTAATCCGAGAGGTAACTAGCCTCACATTAGACCCAGATCCACTGACCTTCCTCCTGGGCAGGCCAATAGAGGAAATTGACCGCCCGGTAGGAAAATTAATCTCCTCCATCCTTACCGCGGCTAGGTGTGCTGTGGCATTCTCCTGGAAAAAGATCTCTCCCCCCTCCATTCAGGCAGTTAAGAGAAGAATAGATGATGTAATGCTCATGGAACGTCTGACGGCGTTTCTCAAACGCAAGACTGCAAGTCACTACAAAATTTGGGAACCCTGGGAGATTCACTGACACCCAAGAGAATCTGATAGAAGAAATGATGACCATTCAAACCTCAGCCTGAAGGACGCTAGGGTCGGCGGGGTGGGGGAGGCTCACCCCTCACCCCCCCCATCTCTATACCCACCCCCCCCTTCCCCTCTATCCCCCCCCTCTCTTTTTCAGACCTCTCGCTCCCCCGGTCACCCGGTGACCCAGAGGTCGCGCCACTCTTGGCGGTACACCCCCCCCCCCCCTCCAACATGGAAAATTTGAAAATCAGAGTGTATTAGGAAATTGAGATGTGATATATGCCTGTAAATTTGCCTGTTTCCTAATAAAAATGTTAAAAAAAAAAAAAAAAATATTTTTAATCCTTATCACTTATCATTACTATTACTATTTACTTTAGAGTTATAGAGTGCTACCAGCTGAGTCCTTTTTCTTTTGTGTATTCGGTAATGCAGGGTTTGCACCAGTGGTCAAAGTCACAAAGTGAGATTGTTGCAGTCCTTGCAAAGACATAGGCAGAGAGTACTGCATTATTGGTACAGCAGATGGTGCTGTCCTTACAACAGTCAATAGGAGAAGAGCAACAACAGGCTAACCACCTCTTACGCCAGGAACTGCAAGCGTTGGGAGACAGCATTACCTCGCTGACTGGAGAAGCTATGCAGGTCCGCTGTCAGGGAAAGTCTCCCTGTTACAGAAAATGACCCCAGACGATGATGTTGAGGCGTACCTGACTATTTTTGAGCATTCGACGGCACAAGAAGGATAGCCAGCAGAGCAATGGGCTGGAATACTTGCTTCCTATCTGGTGGGGGACTCCCAAAATGCCCACTATGAAACAGAACAAGCTCAAATGTATGTCACTGTAAGGGAGTAAAGGAGTTAACTCACTCCCTCTGCAAGGATAAGGAAGCTACACACTGGTGGCAGGTTTCCTGCCTGGGCTTCCTATTAACTCCTGAATGAGCAGAGTTTAATAGGCAGGAAGTAACTGCTTAAAAAAGGAAAGCCAGGGGAGCGAAGATACCTAAAAGAAAAAATATAAAACTACCATAGTGCAGTTAACGTTAACCAAACACAGAAATGGCAGAGCTCTCAATAGCATATAAGACACGCTAGACAAAAAAGTAAATGTCCATCTGTAGATGTTCAAATTCGCAATCAGGAGCAAAAATAGGAGGTAGCGATATGATCCAAAAGAGAAACATAGAGCCAAAAATTAAAATACCAATAACATTTATCCGACATTGATAAAAATTGGAGGCTTACAAGATTCCATATGGTTTACAGCATTGGTGTAGGGGTAAAGATGTTAGCCGAGTCACGTTCTCGGGATCTCTGCACACCGCCGCTGCATCCACTGGTCTCCGTCCTGTACCTCTGCGCGGAGCCGATACGTCACTTCCGGTTCTTCCAATACTAGAAGGGGGCGTCATTCTGCACGGCGAAACGCGTAGAGCGTAACCCTCAGCGTAACATCCAGAGGAAGAGAGTCTGCTGTGGAGTTCCTGTGACGCCCCCGTCTAGTATTGTGTTTCTCTTTTGGATCATATCGCTACCTCCTATTTTTGCTCCTGATTGCGAATTTGAACATCTACAGATGGACATTTACTTTTTTGTCTAGCGTGTCTTATATGCTATTGAGAGCTCTGCCATTTCTGTGTTTGGTTAACGTTAACTGCACTATGGTAGTTTTATATTTTTTCTTTTAGGTATCTTCGCTCCCCTGGCTTTCCTTTTTTGTGCTTTCATTGTGGACCTTGAAACAGTCCTCCAAGGGTTTGCGTGTTTATATTTTTATCACCTTATTGCACGAATATTATTGGGATTATTTGTCACTATATTTATTCACTGCACTGTTTAAGGTTGATAGAGTGTTTTGAGCGCCATCTAGTGTCTTTTTTGTATAGGAAGTAACTGCTTGTCAGAGTCCACGTTCCTGCTCTGAAAGAGAGGAGGGTCACAGAGGATTGCATGTGACCCGGCTGGGATTCACTCCCAGCACCAACTGAACTCCAGCCTGCAGAGACCCAGGCTTCTTGTTCACCAGAGGGATTTGCCTTGGAACAGTGGGGACCGCAAAGCCCCGCACCACAAAGAAGTCTGCACAGAAATAGGGCAAGAGTGGACCTGGGAGTAGCAGGACTGCAATGCCTGCATCTGATGTTAACCTGGAGAAACAGATGCCGGACCAGAACACTCAGATAAGGACTTAAATATTATTCTCTGATATTGTGTTGTATGTTTTGGGGCTGGTGACTGGGCTAGCTAGCTAGCCAGGTAGCTGGGGTCTTTACTGTTTAGTAAGTCTACCAAGGTCGACTAGGCTTTCTTTATATGGTTTTGTTTTTCTTAAAGGAACAGTGTGCCCAATTTGTTGTTGTGTTTTTTTAATAAATAAACCATCCAATGTTTTGATACAGCCTAAAATGCATTGTGTAGACTCTTAACTGACCTTGCCTACAGGGCCAGTCCGTCACAGTCACACTGAAAGTTGAGATTCTTGCACAGCCAGGTGTCACTGTAGTTGTCCGGGCTTGTAGAGTAAGCCTGCCACGATCATAGAAAAGGGTCATCATAGACCAGTTCCTGAGGGGTCTCCCTTGTAGCATTCAGAAGTGGGTCAGCCAGAGTGACCCCAAAGATGCTGACCAGCAGGTCGCCTTGGTGGAATGTAACTTCACTGGTGAGGAGATGTCCAGGAGTACAGGTCATAATAGTTATTTAGGTTACTAACCCCTGTACTCCAGAAAACCCAGTAAGACTATTCCTTGGGAAGGAAGGCCGCAAGAACCTCTACCATCTACAAAAGAACCTGGGAGTTTCAGAGCCCATGGGGGGAACAATGCTCACAAAAACTCCAATGGACTGGAGAAAAAACCCGGCCCAGTTCCGGAACCTGCACAGAGTGTTATAAATGCATTGAGCTGGGACATGTGGTGGCAGTTTGCCCTTTGAATTCAGACCAAATGCACTGTGATATCTCTGTGGGTGGTTTTTCGGGTTGTGTTTCAGCTATAACGCAAACTACCATAGAGCACGGGAAACAGAATATGTCAAATTAAGGTGGATTGGGTGTCTGTAAGAGCAATGCTTGATACTGTCAGTACGGTCACTTTGGTATCAGCAAACCTCGTTAAATATAAATTACTGCCAGGATTGTCTTTGCACGTAACTAGTATTCATGGAGACATCCGCTGCTACCCCTCTGCACAGATTTATATAGAAAACCCTCTTGGCCCAGTACATCACCAAGTAGACGTAATACCTAATCTGTTTCATGAGGTGCTACTGGGTCAGGATTTTCCCTGGTTTGGGGAATTATGAGAAAGTCTGATTCTTTGCAGAATGTACCCTTATCAGAACCCCAGGCTCCCTTAGGTTCAGTTGAACCTTTAAAGTTTATGGCGGGTGAAGAGAACCTTACTCTTGAGAACAAAGTAGATACAGATTTTGGTTTTCAGGATTTGGGGGTTTTACCTGTTAAGTTTGCTTCTGCCCAGCTAAGCGATTTGACCTTAGTAAATTCTAAAGCTAGCACAGTTCATATAAATGGGAAACCTGTTGACCCCGGGATTATGCCATCTACACCCTATTTTATAATCAATAATGATTGGCTGTATAGGGTAGAGAATAGAGAAAAAAGGAATCTGATTTTCTGGAGCAACTTCTTTTGCCAACAAACTTTAGATGGCAGGTTTTAGACATGGCTCATAGTCAAATTTTGGGGGGACATTAAGGAGTGAAAAAGACAACAGATAGGATATAGGCACAATTTTACTGGTCGGGCATAAAAAAAAGATATAGAACAATATTGTGATTCGTGTCCAGAGTGCCAGATGATGTCACCGGTTAATCCGCTACGGAGTTCTCTGGTACCCTAGCTCATTATTGAGGTTTCTTTGAGCGCATCAGTATGGATCTCATAGGCCCTTTGTCCAAGTCTGAACATGGCCATCAACATATCTTGGTCATTTTGAGAAAGGCCGTGTGTGGCCGAAACGTCAAGTCAATCTGTTGGCAATAAAATAGTGTATTGGAAAATCTGTGGAACCCTGTTCTTTATACCTTTCATTGAATATTGGATTATTACAGAGAAACCTGAACCAGGAGCACCAGTATTTGTATCCCCCTTTATTTATTTATTTAGATATTTGGTGTGCAGCAGTTTTCTTTATATTACCGATTGTATGACAACATATGCAATAAGCCCAGACTTTGCAGCAGAATTCCTATAACCAGAATGGCAGACTTACAGTAGGGTGTTCCATCCAGGAGATAAAATCTTAGTGCTTGTGCCCACTTGCCCATATGAAGTCCTAGATAGTAGGAGAGGTTAATTACAGAGTTAGCCAGCCAGGGAAGAGAAAATCAGAACAGTTGTATCATGTGGACCTGTTAAAACCCTGGAAAGAGAGGGAAGCTCTGTGAGAGGGAGAAAAAACGGTTGTTCCCTTTGAGACACCTTCAATCTCTGATATAAAAATTGCAGACACATTGTCTGATCCCCAGAGACAAGAGGTGAATGAATTTGTTGTGCACAATGTCTGTGTTTTTTCTCCCATACCAGGAAGAACCTCAGTCATTGAACATAAAATAACTACAGAGCCTGGAAAGTTCGTTAATGTTAAGCCCTATCAATTACCAGAGGCTAGACGACAGACAGTTAAAGAGGAGGTAAAGAAAATGCTTGACCTTGGCGTGCTAGAGGAATCATACATTAACTGGTCTAGTCCCATTGTGTTGGTTCTTAAGCTAGATGGCTCAATTAGGTTCTGCAATGACTTCAAGTAACTTAATGCTGTTTCTAAATTTGATACCTACCATGCCCCGGGTTGACGAGTTGATAGACAGATTAGGGGGACGCTCTGTATTGTCCACCCTCGACTTAACCAAGGGTTATTGGCAGGTTCCACTCGCACAGAAGGCCAAGGAAAAAACAGTTTTTTTTACACCGGATGGGCAATTTCAGTGTAAGATCTTACCCTTTGGCCTGAATGGGGCTCCAGCAACCTCTCAGAGGTTAATGGACCGAATTTTCAAACCTCACAGAGAATATGCTGCAAATTATCTTGACGATGTTATCATCCATAGTAGTGACTGGGATTCACACCATAAAAAGGTCCAGGCAGTCCTAGATTCCATTGAGGAGGCAGGTTTGATGGATAACCCGAGTAAGTGTGCCATAGGTTTGGAAGACACTATGTACTTAGGCTATACAGTGGGTAGAGGGTTGGTAAACCATCAGGTCTCAAAGCTCAAGGTTATTAAGGAATGGCTAAGACCACTTAATAAAAAACAGGTTTAAGCCTTCCTGTGGGTTGGCAGGCTGCTACTGCCGATTCATATCTGATTTTGCAACCATCTCTACACCTCTGTCTTATTTAACAAAATGGGAAGAATTCTGTCATGGTAAAGTGGTCTGACCAAGCGGAGAAAGCCGTACAAAAGTTAAAAGACGCATTGTGTGAACAACCCATCTTGATGAAGCTAGACTTCACCAAAGAATTCCAGAATATGATGTAGGGATAGATGCTGTCCTCTCACAGGCATTTGGAACATAAGAACACCCAGTGCTGTATATCAGCAGAGAGTTAACCCCGCATGAGAGAAGATATGCCAGTGTAAAAAAGAGGGCTTGGCAATAAAGTGGGCTCTCGAGTCCTCTGTCGCCTGGCTTCCTCACTTCCACACCCCTACTATCATGCTGGGAGACTTTAAAATCCATTTTCACAATCTTAATGTCATTTCAGCTGCCCATTTTATCTACTTAACCTCCTTCTTTGGTGTCTCTCCCAGTGGACCACTTTTCCTACTCACGCAATCGACACTCCTCTGACTTGGTTTCCTCTAGATTCTGGTCTGTCTCTAACTTCTTTAACACATCCTTCGCTCTCTCTCTGATCATCACCTCCTACCCTTTAGCCTCACTTTACCCTCTGCTCCAGGGACGGATTAAGACCTTTAGAGTCCCTAAGCACTGAAAAGATTACGTTGCTCCCCATATATAATTTAAAGTAAAAACAATACTAAACCGTTAAATAAAATTGTATTTTTCGAAATAACATAAAACTTACATGAACTGTAGGCTGAAATGAAAATAGCATTTAAAAAAAAAAAAATTACAATTTCAATAAAAACGACTTAATTTTTGGTTTACCAAAAATGTATACAGAACGCATAAATATTTAGCATTATTACCATTACTTTTTTTAAATTTTCTAATAAAACCGTATAATACTTACATTTGCTTTCAAAATAATTGCAGTATTAAAAATTAGACAAAAGTTTTGTACATACGAAATACTAAATTTTGAAACAAATTTGAAACAAATTCTTAGTGCAGAGATTCTAACCTTTCTATGGCTCGCGTTGCCCAAAACCATACAGAAATTAGATTAAGCGCAAAAGTGGGGGTTATGCAAGTACATGCATTGGCTGGCAATGAGCCATAGAGGACTAACGTATAAAATGGCGTCGGTCCTGACATCTAACAGAGAAAATGAGAATGATATTAGAAATGGTAGATGTTGCAACTATTGTGACCTACAAATCAATACGTACAAATTTTCCACATTTCGCGCATAATATTCGATAAAAAAATGCTCAACTTTTTTGCATAGTGGGCCAAAGTTGTCCACAAAGGGCCAATGATACCACAGTTTTCGGTATATATACTATATAAGAAAAAGAAAACAATGAAGTATATTTAAATCCGAAAAATAAATCAATAATTGAACATAAATTTATTGCAACACATGACACGATCTGATTTCCTCACATTATTTAGATCTACGTTAGAAGTACACCCCCTGGTTTAGGTTGGTATAAGTTATAAAAGAGAACAGACAAATGGGGAAAGAGTATATAGTGAAGTGTAAGAAAATCCAACAAAGTTTTCATTTATCCCATGGTGACTACTTCAAAACTTTTTTTGAAATAACAAATTCTTTAAAAAAATAATAATTGTGGTGCCCCTGTTTTGCTGGTGCGCTAAGCACGTGCCTAGTCTGTCTATAGGGTAATCTAGCCCTGCTCTGCTCCCTCCCCAACACCTACTTCCACATGCACATACAGAAACCTAGTGTACATATGCTAGACCCTCTCCAAATTCAACATTTTTACAACCTCTCCTCTCCCATCTCTATTCTTTCCTGACCATGGCGCACACACTTTACCCGCTACGTCAAAATGCCGCCCGCACCTCGGAACGGTTCTGGAGGAAATCCAGCTCTAAAGCAGACTTCCTACTCTATAAATTCATACTCTCGTCCTAGAACTCTGCCCTCTTCCTTGCCAAGAAAACCTACTTTTCTTCACTCATACAAACTCTGTCCTCTAAACATTAATGCCTATTCCCCACCTCTAAATCCTTACTCCCCCCAACTACGTAAAAAGTGATAGTGCATTGCTAATAACGTGATAATGTGATATATTACATAAAAGTGAATATAGAATATAATAAACAATAGTGATGACCTTGTAGGTGTAAAATCACAAATGATGCGTCTGCAGCCTTTCTTGGGGGGTGGCTCAACACCCCTGGGACTAAAGAAACAGAGAAAAGACAAGGCGCACAACGCACATAGTGAAGTACAGTTTAAAAATTAAGTTTTACTAGAAGATAATAAGTTCTGCGTACATAAAAAGATATAAATCAAGCATTTGTTAAGTGGGGTTACCACACAGGGAACAGCTGGACTCGTCAGGTTTCATCCACTGTCAGAAGAGGAACCGGAGACCAACGATCATCTGACCAGGTAGGTGGAGGGGGGCCCTCTGGATCCGTAGAGGGCACTCACTCCGTTTCTGGATGCTGAGATGTTATATCCACAGTGTGTATATACATACAGTCCCAAGGAAGCGTACAGTCTGCTCTGCTGTTGCTTTCCACTGCTCGGAGCAGTGGAAAGCAACAGCAGAGCAGACTGTACGCTTCCTTGGGACTGTATGTATATACACACTGTGGATATAACATCTCAGCATCCAGAAACGGAGTGAGTGCCCTCTACGGATCCAGAGGCCCCCCCCCCCCCTCCACCTACCTGGTCAGATGATCATTGGTCTCCGGTTCCTCTTCTGACAGTGGATGAAACCTGACGAGTCCAGCTGTTCCCTGTGTGGTAACCCCACTTAACAAATGCTTGATTTATATGTTTTTATGTACGCAGAACTTATTATCTTCAAGTAAAACTTAATTTTTAAACTGTACTTCACTATGTGCGTTGTGCGCCTTGTCTTTTCTCTGTTTCTTTTTTCCCCCCAACTACACCTGCACTCCCTTCTACCCTCACTGCACAAGACCCCACCACTTACTTCACATGAAGTTATCAGACAAGACATGTCTTCATGTCATTCTCCACATGCAACACCTACCTCCCCTTGAACATCTAAATCCATAATCAGCTCATTTTCCCCTGTGAGAGAGGATGAGGTCTCCTCCCATCATTTCGCCCTACAACCTGCCCACTTTATCCCATTCCCTCACATCTCCTCAGCTCCCTTCCTGGCACACTGAGCCACACCCTAACTCACCTTTTTAATCTCTCCTCCAGCAAATTACTATCTTTTTTTAAACATGCACTTATCACGCCCAATATAAAGAAACCCTCTCTTGACCCAGCCACCCCCTCTAACTACTGCCCTATTTCCCTTCTCCCCTTTGCTCCAAGCTCGAGTGACTTGTATTCAACCGCTTGTCTTACTTTCTCTCCTCCAACTCCCTGCTTCACTCTTTACAATTTGTTTTCCATCCTCTACACTCCACTGAGACAGCACTAACAAAAGTGGCCAATGACCTACTAACATCTAAGTCTAAGGGTCACTTCTCCTTGCTAACTCTCTGGGATTTTTCTGCTGCATTCAACGCTGTTGATCAGCCTCTGTGATGCAGCCTTCTTCTTTTTCATGCCCTACCTATCCAACTGCTCCGGTATTTCCTTCTCTAGTGTCTCCTCATCTTCACTCCATCTTGCTATTGGGGTCCCAGAAGGCTCTTTCCTTGGCTCTCTGCTCTTCTCACTATACACGTCTTCTCCTGGTGAACTAACATCATATTTTGGCTTTCTGTATCATCCCACCATTACCTGAAGCTTAAAATGTCAAAAACAGAACTATTATGCTTTCCCCCTTGTACTGCCACCCCTACACCCAAACTCACCCCGACTGTCAATGGCACCACAATCTCATCAACACCTCACACCCTGTCTAGGGGTCTATGTTCTTTCAAAACTAAAGCTCTCACATTTTAATTTTGTCTTTAACTGTTACATAAGCCTACAACATATTATCTTTAACAGTTCATGCAATGTCTTTAATATAATATATAACCATATTCATTTAATGTAACCATGTATTGTCATCATATCTCTGTGTCCAGGACACAAAAAGAAAGGTAACTCTCAATGTACTATTTGCTGGTAAAACATTTTATAAATAAATCTTTGACTCTGCCCTCTCCTTCAGTCTCACATATTCAGTCCCACACAAAGTCCTGCTATCACACTTCTGAAATATCGCCAGGATATGCCCTTTTCTCACTCATGATTCAACCACAATTCTAAAGTCACTCAGTCATCTTGTTCCCCCTCGACTACTGCAACTTCTCCTATTTGGCGTTCCTCTTGTCTGTTTATCCCAACTGCAATCCATCCAAAATGCTGCTCCCAGATATCTCTACCTCATTTTCACACTCCGCTCCACTTCTGCTGCTCCACTACACAAATACCTACACTGGCTTCCCCTATTCTCTAGAATCACATTTTAAACCCTAGCTCTGATTTACAAAGTTCTCAAGAATGCTGCCCACCCTTTACATCTCAGCCCTCATCCCCAAATATATACCTAAAGGCCCCCTACGTTTATGGCATCCACTTTTCATCCAGCCTTATTCCTTCCTCTCACAGCCGCCTACAAGACTTTACCCAGGCTGCCCCCTTTCTCTGGAATTTCCTACCACGCACCAGTGTCTCTCCCTGCTTACAGACATTGAAAAACTCAATTTTCAAAGAAGCCTATAAGGCATACCTCTAACATCCAATTCCCCCTCCCCCTCCAACCTCTGCTGTGTGGCTGCACCAATTTCCACATTATGTAACATCCCCACCCTCAAACCTTAATTGGATCAGCTGTAGGGCTAGACCATACTCCAACCTGAGGAATACTCTAACCCACTCATTCCCTCTAGAGCATAAGCTCTCACGAGCAAGACCCTCATTGCTAACATCCTGGATATCCTTAAACATCTAGTGGTTTGATTTTCGTGATTTGTAACTTGACTCTGTGCTGACTTTATTCTAAAGAGTTTATTGTGCTACTAAGGACTATCTGCTTGGTTGTTAGTGGTATTAGCCACTTCTGTTTGAAAACCTTGCTGCTGTGGTTTGGAGTATACCTAATTGGAAGTTCTTTGCACATTTGTGCTGCCTGCAGTATTATTTCAGCCTTGCTACTGTTTTTACCCAGGGAGTCCCTGTTTCACAGAGGTAAGGGAAGTACTGTGTTCATTTGGATCTTTGGGAACGGGCCAGAAGAAGGGGCTAGGAGCCCCGAAATGTTGCCCCCTTTATTCCCCTGTTTTCCCCCCACCCTCCCCATCCCTTGTTTTCCCCCCACCCTCCCCATCCCTTGTTTTCCCTTACCTTATCTCCCTCCCCCGTTTTTCAGTTTTTCTCTTTTTTTGTGCCCATCACACCTAGTGTGTTTATTTGATACCAATTGTGATTACACTGGATAGGTTATTACACTTGTATCATTGTCTAATGCAATTGTTTGCTATATTTGATCGATTCATAAGTATAGTAAAACATAATTATTTTTGACATATCACCTATTGCTGTTTGCATTTGTATTCTTTGAGTGTTGGGAACTTCCCTTGTGTTCCTTATTTCAACTTTGGAGTGAATTAGGGTCCCTCCCTGTTCCCTTGCACCGCACCCTCATTTGCTTAGCGATTCTACATACTCCTATTGAGGTGCTGTTAAAATTGTATACTTTCTCATTACTGTTTGTGCATGTTTGTCCTTATTTGTATGTACAGTAACTCTGTTGATGTAATTATCAAATCTCTGTACCCCCATTGTACTGCACTGTGGAATATGTTGGCACTTTACAAATAAACAATAATAATATTTAACAAATAAACAGTAATAAACTATAATAATATAATACTATACAATAATATTATGAAACTGGTATGAAACACACTGTACAACAATGCAAGATAAAATTATTACCAAACAAGTTTGATTGGTCTATTCAACACAGAAAAAAATATGAACAGCTGCCTTACCTCCTGACCAAACTGATGTCCAGGGGGTCTTATTCCAGACACCATTAAACCAGCACTGTATATCCTTGATTTTTGTAAGTCCGCTTTATATTTATCCAGCAACATATTAGATGTTTTTAAGTCATTGCTTAATGTCTCATGTTCCTTTGGCATGGGGACACTACATGTAGGGGTCCCAAATGGCATGCCGATTTGTTCAAAGGGGAGTCTGTCTACTGTTTGAGGGTTTCTTCTAATATACGTAATAATTTTAGGTCGCACGTGCTTGGGTTTAGGTATGATAAGATTTGGTTCAATGGTCTCTTCAGTCTTTTCACTGTAATTGATTTCCATAATTCCTTTGTCTGCACTGGAAGGTTTGGAATGTATTAGTATTGGTTTTGGGATACCACTGTTACAAAGCGTCTTGTTAGTAGCTTTAGGGGATATGTTGAACAACTGTGTACTCTCAATAGGAGGTAGCACTGAGGAAGGTGACAATCTGTCAACATGAACTGCACCGAGATCCTTAAAGCTGCTCAGTGAGGCAATGCACTGATCATTAATATTTACTGCTGCTATTGGGCTTGAGGGAGTAGGAGCACATACAAATGTATCAGAGGATTCCTTATGGCTCTCTTTTATATTGCCTTTTAGAACATCTGACTGATGTTTCCTCCCAATAGTTGTCTTTTTGCTGTGAACTAAAACAGTTGCATCTTTCAAGGAAGACACACTGCTGCTTGAAAGAAAATTATTGTCACTGTCCTGACAAAGATAATCTTCAACTAAAACCCTGTCTTTATTCAGATGCACCGTATTATCCAGAGATTCATTAAGTGATGTTGTTTTTCTTACAGCAGGCGTGAGGTTTGACTCTTTATTTTTTAATGTGCCCATTCTTAGTGAATCGCTATCTTGATGAGCGCCGACCTGAGAGCATTGTATTTTACTTTCATCGCACAATTTATCCACTGAAAATTCATCCTGCCTCCTATTTCCGTGATTGAAATGAGATATTTTAGGACTGCTGCAGACAAACTTCTCAGCTTGTTTTGCTACTTTATTTGATTGTGAGCCATCTACGTGCCCGCAAGGATATTGTAATGGAGATGTTCGTATTTCTGACATATTTTCCACTCTCTTAGATCCTGCCAACTCAACCAGCATCATATGCTCTGTTTTTTTCTGACAAATACTTTTATATTGCATAAACTTTGAATCGAGTAATTCTGATGGTTTATGTATTTGACCCTGATACACTTGTGCTTCTGATACGCTACATATTACCTGAGGTTTATGAGTTGAAGGTGAAAGATTATGTATGTTTGTAGAATGCTGCAATGTGCTTTGTTTGTTAACATTTGACAAGATTCCCTCATCCGTAGAAAATTCTTGGACACTGGTATCTGAGGTAGGTGGCTTAGAATAAAATACAATCTTTTTTTCCTCTGAGGTATTGTTAAGTGGATGGGAGGATAGTCCAAACAAGTGATCCAGTGGTGTATTCTGTGATGCATCTGTGGTTCTGATCCTGTGAGTTGATGTTTCAAGACATTGCATGTACTTTGATGGTGAATCTCTGGCTGGTATAGGTGAAGTATGCTCTTTTATAAAAGGTTCTGTTTTCGTTGAAGCGGTACCTGATTTTGCCAAGGAAATACTTTTTAATCGCTCAGCTTGTGTTACGTTACCCCCATTATTACTATAGACCCTCCGAGAAGATTCAATGGCTCTATTTATGGGAATCACCGAGCTTCTGTCATATGTGCTGCTCTTGGAACTTAGCTGGGTGTATCCATGGGTAAAACAGGCATTTAAACGGTCTTTAGCATCATCAGTCATGTAATCTTTTGTAAAGTCTTTATATGTGGGAGTATGGGGTCTTTGATCACTTAACACCAGATCGCTAGATAGAGATTCCTCACTACAGTCCAATGGCGTGCTTTGCTCTTTATTAGATCGTGTAAGATTTTCAGATTGCCAAGTACACAACGTTCGTGTTTTCTCTGTGCTGTTACATATCTCGACCTGTTCTTGAACTCTTCCAATGGAGAATATTTGGTTGGCATTTGTATCACCTAAACCAGTTACACTTTCATTGTCATTTTTTGCTGCATTGCTGTTGTCCTGCTGCTCAGTGCAACATGTCTTGCTTGGAACCAGAGGTGCACTCATTTTGGGATGGTAGATAGTTTCATATGCAGCAATAATTTAAACTCTGTCTCTTGTGGAGAGTTATGTAAGCAAGTATGAAAGTGATTAGTTGGTTTGTCTGTTTTTTAAATCGCTTGACATATTCCCACATATGTATTGATACTCCCAATGCAATGTACATCCAGCTCTAATGTAGGTCACCCCACGCAGAAATGATCATCTTCAACATCTTCTTTCCTGCAGTGGGAAGTCGCTTGTTAACCTGTATGAGGAAAAAAACAACATCAGTTCCCTGGATTTAATCTTGTTTAATCAATAACATTATTTAAATGGCAAACATAAAGTAGGCTGAAGAATAATGAAAATAAAAATAATTCAACAATAGACAAGTGAAGTTTAAACTGTTTTGTCTTATTCTTCTATTTAGCTATTGCATGGTGCTTGAATTTCTTCCTGAAGTAGAAAGTGGCATTGGGTAACAAAGCAGGAATACTACTTTCCAACTTTTTAAAATATTATTATTTGTATATGTAAAGCATATGACAATGTTTAATGCTTCATTCTTACCTAAGCCGGTAATCGTTTGGTGCTCCTGTTATAAATCTGTCAAAATCCTGATTGTGTGGCTAACATAATGGCTGCTTCAGTCAGTGTAACTCAGCAGCTACAATGTATACTTATATTACCAAGGTAACATTATCTAGTGTTACAGTTTACACACTCAAACTGCTGGGAACATTTGCCACAAAGTGTCCCAAACCAGAAAGTGCTGCAAAGATCTTGCACTGCTTGAGAGGTGGGCTACAACCTGCTATAGAAATCAAAGGATGCTTTAAAACCCATTAAACATGGCATGAAGAGTTGAATAAAACAAAACAAAAATAGTCACTATTATCTAATACTACTGAACTGATTGAATTTTTTTAAAACCCAGAAGATTTCACATATTTTGCTGCTTTAAGTCAATTAAACTCAAAATGGCTATTGGTATGTATGCAAAGTCACCAGATTATTAAAATGGTATTAGCAATATCTACTGTACCTTCTAGAAACAAAGTAGTTCATTCTATTGTAACTAGGTTGTAGCAATATATTTTCAAACATTTGTTGTTGACGTGAGTAAACACAAGACGACTTGTAAACTGAGAAACAAAGTTATCTTTATCTACTTGAGATTCATGTATAGCCTTCAATCAAACGTTTAGGCCAATTTGTAGATAAGTATTATTAATAATACATACAAACAAAGATATACATACAAAGCACTGAAGGAAAGTATATTTGTTGTACCAAATAATATTTAATGACTCACACTGTTTTATCCATATGACGTTCTAATCCACAAGACTTTTTCTTACTACTAAATACAAAATAATATGATGTTTTTCTGTGATGGTGCCGACGCGTCATGGATAGGCTCCTCCATTTTTTGCTGTTGTTAAGAAGTATAGCACAAGTGAAGGTTTCTTAGACCAGGGGTTTTTCTCAGGCGGGCCAATAAATGGTCAGAAAAATTCTAGGGTCCACTGTCCTCCCCGTCACTGCCGTAAGGGGACTGTAGAAGATCAGTGACAGGGACAAAGACAGTATGTGTGGAGAAGGCATGGCCACTGACAGCTTTCCTGGGGCCCAGGATTAGAGTTTCTCCCTGAGCTAACTGTATCGGTGGGCCTGTCAGCCCTCCTCTCCTTCTCTAACACCCCTACCCCTCTCTTTCTCTCACCCCTTTATTTCTCCCTCTCCCTCCTCCGATGTATTTCTCTCGCCCCACTCATTGTCCCTCTCACTTCCCCCTCTCTCAATCTTTCCTCCTTTCACTCACAACCACCCCTATCTCAATTCCTCCCCTCACAATTCATCCCCTCCATTTACAATCCTACCACATCACAATACCACCCCTCACCATTTTACCCCTTCCCTCACAATTCTACCCACCCTCACAATTTTACCCCCTTCCCCTCACATGTTACCATGGGGGTGCAGTGGCACAGGATCCTCCAGCGATAAGTCTCTTCTCATGCTGGCGGGCGCAAAAAGAGACTGGTCCCAGAGAATCACGCAGGCCACCTCAAATGCCGTCTAGGAGACACAGAATACTGCATAACATTTCGGGACATGTTCCCTTCCTCGAATGAAAGACCTGAGGAAGAGGAACATCTCCCAAAACATTGTACAATATTCTGTCTCTCTTTAACAAAAAAACAAACCTTCACTGATTTGATGTGTGCGATCATCATAATTTTCTACTTGTACATGGCTTTCTTAGATGTTAAATATATTTTAATGGGTTGAACCATTAATTACAGTAATACTACACTTGCTTTTGTAAGTTTTTATATTTGAATTGGCCATACAGTATAATGTCTGTTAGCTTAGTGACTTTGCTATAGAGTACAGTCTTGCTGCATCATCTCATAGGTTTCACCCCTGTAGAAGATTGAGGATCCTAGTTTTTGGATATCTTTTGCTAGAAGTGGGAATATGCTGTTGTAGCCTGGAATACATTTTGTACTGAAGCAAAACGCACAGAAACCTTTGATCATTATTTGTTTAGTTGCTGCAGCAAACCTCTTGTCTTATTCAAAACATTCTCAAATGAAAGTGCAATTATTGCACTATTTTTATTACTTGTCATTCAGTACAGCATTGTTAATATAACATTTTATTGAGCTCCGGTATGTGTCTATATACTGGTTTTCTACCTGGTCGATGCTGTGTTCTAGGCTGCATTATCTAAATAAAAAACTGCATCTGGAAAGTTGTAGTCTCTCACATTTAAAACTGCATTTGCATTTTCCAATTTTTAACATACAGTAAAAAGTGAATTGTAATATAGCGCAATTGCTAAATGATTCTACCAGATAGGTTTAACTTGTATTTTACAATATTAAGACAAAACTGAAAAGGAGATTAAGTAACTCAAATGTGTGTAGTAAAATCATGTACATTCTTTATCTTTATTACTGTGACATAGGTTTTAATGACTGACACATAACACTATCTTTCATATATATATATATATATATATATATATATATATATATATATATTATATATATACATATATATACAGTAGCTCTACAGCCTCTTTAATTGAAATATTACATCAACTTCCTACAGATCACTGATCTCCAGCAAGATCAACAGAACCAAAGACTATGCCCTCTATTTTGTTAATTTCTTTGTTTCTTGCAAGTCCTTGTAATATTAAAGTGGTTAAAGTACATAAAACTTTATGTGATAGACTTTACACTTCACTTCTTATTGATGCAGAGAAACAAACACCATGAAATGTCCTAAGTTTCATACTCTGAGAAAAGCATTTGGCCATAAGATGTGTGGGGTGAAGTCTGGCAAAGAGTTCTGCCTCTCTTAAAATTAAAAAAAAAAAAAAAAAACTGTAGGGAAATGCAGTTATTAAATATTATTGAATATATTTATAAAAAAAATCTTATATGTTTAGTTTTTGGGGTAGTCCCTCAGCAGAACATTAGTTTTTGGACGGGAACATATATATGTATGAAAATTGTTAATCTACTGTCATTTTAAAAATTTGATACAGATGTTTAAGGAGCTTAAGTTAATGTTACCTAAAGAGTAGAGATGAGTGAATTCATGTTGCAAATTTGGATAAGCCTCCTTTAGTCCACGAATCAGCAATTTTTTAATTTTTTTTGACAGAGAACAATGCATTTCTGGTTGAAATGTTAATGACACACACACAGAACGACATACACACACACAAATAAATAAAACTCTATGAACTGCAGGAAGTGATTCCACTGGCTTCCCACAACACACAAAGTGTTATTGGGTAGACAAGTCTAAGGTTCCTTATGAGGAATGGGGTATGGTGTCAGACCCAACAGGATCAGAAGTTGAACCCCACATAACCTCTGTTATTCAGAACAACAGCTCTAGCAGTGTGAGTAAATCAGCTGATGGATAGCACCACTTTCACAGTATACTTCATTTTGAGCTCTACTTCTCATTGAGTCCTCATACCTGTACAAAGCACTTTACTCTCTTCAGGGATAGAGAAGTGTTAGCATATCTCCAAGCAGGTACCTCAGGTGTGCTCCTTTTCCTTTTTCAGCACAGGCATGTCTCCCTAATTTATTTGGAGGAACGTTTGAGTGGATATATATATATATATATATATATATATATATATATATAGTGATATATTGAAGCAAAAGGTGTTTGAGGGGAGGTACATAGGACCCAGCACCTTCCAGGGTGTGTTCCCTTCACTCTCACCTGTGCCCTAATTAATGAGCTTCAAGGTTAAAAGGCAGCACAGACAGCTTCCTGGGCTGCTGCTGTGCTGTTCTGAAGGCACACACACAGACAGCCCTATGATATACTGCAAAGGGAAGCTGCAGGTACAGTGTCTAAAGTGGGGAAGGAACTTAGATTTCCCCACTGGTAGTTAGGGACTAAGCTGTATTAGTCAGAACTCTGAAAAGAGTTAGGTTTTTTTTTATGTTTTATCTTATAAGTTAACCCTGCTCCTGCTTTGTACCTGGCAAATAAACCCTCCTGTGCATCAACACTACGTTTCCCTGCCTTTGATCTGGATAAAAGAAACTGCAACGTGGTGGGGACATCACAATATATATATATATATATATATATATATATATATATATATACATATATATATATATATATATATATATACATACATATAAAGGAGTGATTAAAGTAGCGCCAATCGTAAAACAATAAATAAATATGTGATATTATCAAATACCTACAAAAATAAATAAAAATAATTCCCATAAAATATAAAATAATTACAAACTAGAATGTACACTCTAATATGGCAAATATATACATATAGGTTGAAATAATAAATAGTCAAGTGTAATGTCCAAACCCTAAGGTAAGTCCTGAAAGATGATAACAGGACAATGTACAGGATCCAGGGGTCCACGGCAGCTCTCACATGGAAGAACCAGTTCCAATGCAGAATCTATAAGAACAAAGAGACAGGGAGCGCACGCCCCATAGTGTAACACTGTAACATTTAATATGGGGAGGGAATGGTGGGGGGATTAAAAACACGCACAATGTACAAGTGCAAATAAAGCAGTTTGTGATATATAATCACCACCGAGGCAGGTAACGTCTCATGACAGGTAAGCAGTCCAACATCAACTGGAACAAGACTCCCGACAGCGCTAATCCATTCAACGATCACTCGAAGTCCTCCATGTAATATGGTATCGGAGCTGGCCTCAATAGTACATCATGCACTCTCCGGCCGTAAAGTGTGCATGCAACGTGGTGACGCGATGTCGCAAGGTACGTCCCTGACGCGTTTTTTCACAACAAATGTAACTTTATCAAAGGGAATCATACTGATAAATTTGAACAACTGTTGCCATCTTATCCTCTGTTGCATTAATCGCGGCCCATATCAAATACGCCTAACTTCTGTCGGGTTTTTGGAAAACGGGCTGCACTTGAACACTCATGGCGACGGCTCTCTGGAGAATACTGTAACAGAAACTGGTCTTTTTCTTTATTTAATATGAAAAGCCTAAATTGATACATTTTTGCAACCTCTTCCTTCAGTCTCAAGGCCAAGTTACAATAGCACACTGTGGTATCTTTTTTAAACGAAACACCTGCAAGTCGACACATTACTGAAGCGCATGCGCATTACAATTCATGAATATCTGCCATCTGGCGGACACGCGAAGAATTGCAACCTATTAAATCCGAACCATTCTCAATAAATGCATCAACCGTGCATGACCCGTGGCTGAGAACGCAAAATGAATGTGGCATGCTCCAGGTGAAGTGCGTCGCATTCCAGGAAAAAGCCAGGGAAAAAACGGCGATGTGTTAGACTCAGATGAGCCGCAGCAGTACGATATGTAACCTCCCCTCACTTGTCTTAGGGGGGAACAAATTGTATTCCAAGGCCTTGCAATAACCAATAATTGAATGACCTATAAGGAGTGTGTCACATTATATATAACAGGAATCAGTCCAGTGAGCAATCACTTGAAGTTAAAGCAAGGTAGAAGAGATGTGATGCACATTTACTCAATCCTCCAGGACATTCCATTGTCATCTTGTTTCTCATTATATGCTATGGATGGAATTCTCTCTAATTACTGATGCATCACATCTCTTCTACCTTGCTTCTCCTCATAAGTCAGATTTTCCACCCCATTTAATTATTTGGAGGCTCTTCTCTGCACTTTTTCTAGTTCCATAATGTCTTTTTTATGGAGCGGTGCCCAAAACCGAACTCCATATGCAAGTTGTGGTCTTACCAATGCTTTATAAAGAGCATAATTATGTTTACTTCTCTTCCATCCATTGCCCGTTTAATGCAAGATAAGATCTTGTTTGCCTTTGCAGGTATTGCATGACTTCGGGCACTATTGCTAAGCTTGCAATGTACAAGCACTCCCAAATCCTTCTCCAGCAAGGAGTCCCCTAATTTATCCCCATTTAATATGTAAGAAGCCTGTTTATTCTTGTTTCCCAAATGTATAACCTTACATTTATCTGTTTTAAACCTCATCTGCCATTTACCTGTAAGAATTCTGCCTCATCCGTGACGGGTTTTGCTGCAGTTCGGGTTTTCCAAGTTGCCTGCCTTTTTTGCTCTGTTTGGCCATTTTTTCTCGCCTTTCCCTTTTGCGGTTTAGATTTCTTTGTTGGTGACCCCGGACCGTGACCCCGACCTCGCTGCTTTCTGCCTGCCCTGACCTTTTGTCTGTCACCTGGACTCTGCACCACTGCCGCCAGCCCTGACCTCTGCCTGCTTACCGTCTATGGATACTCTAAAAGGACTCTGACCCTGGGCTCTGGTCGGTTATTCTGCATCCCTACCCCAGCCCTGCGTGTTCCCTTCTTGATTCGAGATGAGCCACGTCACATTTTGCTCGGCCAAACATGGACCCCGCTGAGGTAGCATGAGCTGTATCTCTCCAAGGGGAACTGCTCGGAGATCATTAAAGACACCTCGCCCAGCAAAATCAACAGGTGGCACTCATATTAAGCCGATTTCAGGTCATCACCACACGACTGGACACACTCTAGGTGGGTTCTACCCCTGCACCGCTATTACTGGCAGCATCTCCGGTTTCAGCTCCGTCATCCCCTACACCCAGGGAACCACGGGTCCTGATGCCTTTATGTTATGGAGGGGACCCTATGACTTGTAGAGGGTTTTTGAACCAGTGTTCGATTCAGTTCTAATTCCAGCCCTCCATGTTCTGCACCCATCGATCCCGGTAGCCTACGTAATTTCCCTACTAACGGACAAGGCTTTGGCCTGGGCTTCCCCTCTGTGGGAGAAGGAATCCCCACTGGTTAACGACGCTGTTGCATTTCTTCAGTCATTCAGAAGAGTTTTTGACGCTCCCGGTCGCGGGTCCACTGCTTCTGCTTCGTTCCTTTGAATCTGGCAAGGAAGCCCTTCTGTGGGCCAGTATGCCATTGAGTTCAGAACCCTTGCCGCGGAGAAGGGCTGGAACAATGATGCTCTGGTGGCAGCATTTTGGCAGGGGCTTTCTGAGTTTTTAAAGGACGAACCGACTTGCCAGGACACCCCTAAAGATCATGAGGAATTGATTGCTCCCTGTATTAAAATGGATCTTCGGATGCAAGAACGGAAGACCGTTCCTCAAAATCCCCAATAATTTGGCCTGCTCCCCACTTCAATACTCCCCTTACGGCACCTCTCCCTGATGAGAAACTGATGCAATTAGTGATACCAAATTACATGAGCAGGAGAGAACTAGGAGCCGTGTCAGGGGGCTGTGTCTGTACTGTGAGCTCAAAGGTCATCTAGCCCGAAATTGTCCTAAAATCGGGAAACCCCAGTGCCCAGTGAAGAGAGAGGAATATTTTCTGGGCATTTCTTCTATTCCTTCTCCATCACAACCTTCACGGCTCCTACTGCCGGTTTCACTCTCCTGGGGACCAGCCTCTATCTTCACTCAAGCTTTTGTGGATTCAGGAGCCACAGGATATTTCATTGACCACTCATTTGCGGAACTCCACTCCATTCCTCTCCGTACTTGGGAGATCCCGTTAGCGGTAGTGGCCATTGATGGAAGACCTCTGATACCTGGGACCATCACCCTCGAGACTACTCCTTTGCTGGTTTCGGTTGGGGCAATTCACAAAGAGACACTTTTATTCTATGTCATTCGCTCTCCCTCGACTCCAGACAAAGTCAAACTTCTTTGCATTTTCTCACTGAAATTGTGTTTTGATTTTTTTCATTGAAGCCACCACCATCACAAATACAATTTCAGTGACAAAAGACAAAGAAGTTTCACTTAAAATGCGCGTGCTCGGCGCACAACTTTTTTTTTTTTTTACATAAGATTGGAAAATCCCAGGGTAACTTTCTTGCCTAAGTAACAAAGCTGGATGCTGGGGGTCAGATGTGTTACATGGGGTGAGGACCGTGCTTAAATTAGTGAGACTCACTGTCATTGAGTAACACTTCAATCAGAGAACTCCATCCCCCAGAAGTCAGACGAAGCTGACAGGTCACTGGGCAATATTACAGCCTCAGGCCTGCTCACCTATACAGTAAGGCCCATCCACAAACTCCTCACAACTCAATAACTGATGGTGACCCTGACACGGGGACTTCGTCTTTTCATATATGGCATGGACCAGAGCCTGTGCTCGTGTGACTAAACACCTCTGTTCAGCAGTCACCTTAATACCACCTTCTCATTGGCAGCTGTGTAGCTAAGTAACATACCCTCCGTCACCAGCCTATTATCGTTAGCAAAGAAAATGAAAGAGCCCATGAAACTGGTAGAAGTAGGTACACTGCTTGGAAGCTGGTACACACACTGGAAGAACAGTACTGTACCAAACCAATCGGTGCTGTGGAGGATCTGGAGATTGAAGCCTCCAGCTACAGACTTACAGCTGGGATCACTACCCTACAGATCATCAGTACAGATAAGAACCATGTGGGGGGTCATCAGTAGTGCTAGGTATGTTGTGGAGGTGTATGTATGTATGTATATATATATATATATATATATATATATATATATATATATATATACATACATACATACATACATACATACATACATACATACATACATACACCTCCACAACATACCAAGCACTACTGATGACCCCCCACATGGTTCTTAAATATATATATATATATATATATTTTTTTTTCTTAGGTGAACATTGGTCAAAACCTTGCACATCAGGGTCAGCATATTTTTATTGGTGATTCTTTCTGTTTTACTGTACCTGAAACAACTGCAAATTTCGGCAAGTTCACAAACTGTTGCAAATATTACGCACATCTCTAATTTACAGTATTCTGAAACAGAATATAAAGTATAGGAGCAATCCTGCAAATAGATGTTAATAAAGGAGGATGTTGCCAAATGACCAACTCAGAGCTGGATATAACAATGAATGCCTTAATTAAGTCCTTAATGCAATGTGCCTCCCTCCTTTTCTTCAGCTTCAACACTGCGCTTGTCAGCAATATTATTCTAAGAAATAATTGTCCCAACACAGTTCTTAAACATTATTTCACCAGATGGATATATCAGAAAGTCAGCTAAAATGATGCTTGTTCATCAACAGGGAAAAATGCCAGCTTGTTATGCTACCACATGATTACCTTCTCTAAATATATTCAAAGCCGTTTATTTTTATTTATTTTCATTATTCCAGTACACTAATATTAGTTTTGGCATTCAACCCTAGAAATTAATTTCTGTTAAAATTGCCTTTTGAATTTTATTACAAATACAAATTAAAATAGATGTCTCTTAAAACGATTGCTTTGAAAAAAATGTATATTGTAGTTTACTTATATTTTGTGACCTTATATATAGTTTGATGTTTCTAGCACTGCTATGAGACGTGCAGTATAATTTTAGCCCTTCTGAAACACACAGCTGTGCTAGTTTGGATGCTTCAACGTGTGAAGTCATCATATTTTTGTAGCAGTGAATAAATAGTACTGTACTGTAAATGGCTTTCTAAAATGCTCCTTTACCACTCACTCAGGAGGAGAGAGTTCCCAGGTATCGAAGGAGATGAGGCGTAGGAGGTGAAAGAGCAGATGTCAATCAGACCTGTGTAGCACTGAAGGTTAAAACAGCAGCTTAGAAAATTAGTCTTAAAATGTGTAAAAATTGTCAGAGCATTTAAAAAGCCAAGTTCTCAGAGTTGCAGGGTTGAAAATGCAGTGCAGAGTCCAATTCTTGTATTCTACACCTTCAAAGCTGGTGCAAGTGCATTTGGCATCCTAGGCGACCCTTCAGCCCTGCGGCCAATCAGATCAACAGAAATATAACATAAACTGGTATCTAGTGCAACAGTAAATGAAAATAATGTGCACTAAAATAGGACAGTTAATGTAAAAAAATCCGAATGAGGGGATACCAAGTAGAGGAGGGGGATGGGTGGCAGGGGGAGAAGAGGACGGCAGGGCAGCAGAGGAGGAGGATAGTGGGTGTGCGGGGGCTCGAGAAGAGGAAGGCAGGAGCAGGGTAGCAGAGGAGGATGGTGAGTGATGGTGGCGGGAGAAGAGGACTGAGGACCGTGGGAGCAGAGCAGGATAGCCAGGGAGGAGCTGCGCTGAAGCAGCAGACACCAGAAGTCAGTGAAGAATTCCGGGTTGGACCGCTGTGGTGCGCTCCTCCCAGGCCGTCCTCCTCTACTGCACTGCTCTGCTACCACGATCCTCTGTCCTCTTCTCCTGCCGCCACTGCCACCTGCCGTCATCCTCCTCTGCCGCACCATCTTCCACCTCTGCTGCTGATGCCCTGCACTTACCGCACTCTTCGGTGTGTGTGATAGTGCCTGGATTGCAGATTAACTGGTATTGATTCTTTCTAGGGCAATGTCAACTCCGTTTATAATATGTGATCAAAGTTAGGTCGCAAAAAAAACTAGGACTTGTGTCAAGTTCAGTCCAGCTCACAATTTTAACAACCGTGTACCAATCGCTTTTTGTTTTCTTTTTAAACACGTGTAAATGTGTTAAAATTCCACATACTGTATGAACTTGATAATAAAAAATAAAAATTAGACGCATGGTTCTATTAGTGCCAAAAATATATCACCGTACTTTTCTTCAAGTATGAAAAATTAGATGTGGGGAATGATCAGAGGAGTTGGGTGTGAAGTATCTTGGTACTCATATGGTATTGAGATTTATCATGTTTTACATTTTTACTGTGTTTTTTTGGTTGTCTTTATTCATCAAATAAATAGTTGTGTGTAACCTGAAACAATCCTGGCAAAACCAAGGTTACTTGTATGAAAGAAAAAAAAAGAAGAAATGATTGATTCATTGTACTAATGCGATCAGTTTGATAGCCTTTTGATGTATGGATTTACTGCTTAGTAAATGTGGGTCTTAAGGTAATGGATTCAAAGTCCACTGTATTTTGGGTTCCTCGGGGTAAAGCATTTTACAATATTCTTATCATACATGCTATTATACTGTTCTTCTCAACGTATTTTTCTTATGAAAATATTAAAGCTTGTAAATTTTAAACTCCCAATCCATCCAGACTTGGCAACACTTTGAGAAATTCTGAGTTTTTTTTAATGGCAAGTCTTCTTCCTCTTAAACTGCTTTGCTAACACTGATTAGAACATAGATACATCCTTATAATCTTTTTAAACGGAAGATTTTAACATGGTGACTATAATATAATCAATTTCTGATAAAGATACATGGTATGTATGCACAATGACTATATAACCACGGCCGCTGTGACAAATAGTCAGGGGTGAGGACACAAACATTGATCATACAGATGTAGTCACACCTCCTGTGCCTATCCTGAAGCTGTTATGTGTCATTTAGCACACAAAACTATAATAGCCCGGCTATCCTTTTTATCCCTAAGTAATACGCAAAATAGAAATCCTTTATGGACATTAAGCAAACTCTCTACAAACTTTACAGTACCAGCAGCTTTCCTCATTCTTATAGTTAGTGTTAAGGTATAAATAAACATGTAATTTTTATTTTTGATTCATATTTTTTTAGCTTGGATACATGTATTATATATCTATATCTCGCTATATATACATATACACATATACACATATACACATATACACATATACACATATACACATATACACAGGATAGTAGGCAGCTTTCTGTCTGATTTATAACAAAGTGCAGACTTAGTGTGGATGTGATCCGCTCCACAGATTCACAGTCACTAAGGCCGAGTCCCCGCTGGCGCTGAGCGCGCTCATAAGCGCCGGGTGTCCTGCTTGTAGGCGCGCGGGGGAGGGGGGCATTGCGGTTGTTGAGCGCGCGGGTAAGTATAATTTTTTTGTTTAGCCAAGTGCCGAGCGTGTGTGCCCGCACACGTGCGCTGCGCGCTCCACGTGAGCAGGGAGTTGCATATATCTATATATGTAAGTAATAGCCGCAAGCGCCGCCCGCTCAGCGCCAACGGGGACTCAGTCTAAGGCTGAGTCCATGGTGACTCCAGCCGTGCGGAGGCGCGCTGAGGCAAAGCAGGTGCTTTCCCTGGCCTTAGTTTGCGCGCCGTCCGGGGGCGTGTCGGGGGGTGGGCCAGTGACGTCACGAAGCTGGTTCGCCCTCGTTGGGCGAACCGCTTACGTGACCGGCCCTGCGCTCCCGTGAGTGCTCAAACTAGAAATTTGCTAAGACCTGCGCGAGCCCCTGCTAAAGCCGCTCTAACTGCGGCTGCAGGGGCTCACTGACAAGCGTCAGCGCTCCTTAGCACGGGTCAGCGCCTAAGCGCTGACCCTGGACTCAGCCTAAGGCTGGTGGATAGGAAATCCATACCAGACTTTACAATAGTTCTGGTTCTGGTTTCCCTCACCTGCTCTCCTAATTGAGGAACAGGAATATATTGCAGTTAGGTCGGCTTCTACATTCTCTCTTAGAGCCTGGAGGCTGGGAGGACGCTGCTCCCCATGATCCAGTTCGGGGTAGATGCCTCCCTCTCACGTGTTGCAGTATCTGTGAATCTATTGGGATGTTGTCCCCATCTGACAGTTAAGGATTCAATGTTATATCTGTGTGTTATTTAAAGTTGGTAACTGGCTTACCCACAAAAATACAGTTATCGCTCAGTACCAAAAAAACAAACAATCAAGTATAAGGCTCCAGGTGCGTAGGGAGGAGATAAAGCAAAAACACAAATGGCGAACAGAATCACACAGGTACCTATTGGCACGCACTCATGATACACAAATATATACCATGTGTATTCAGTTTGTAGTGTATATACCTTAGCAGGGTTACATTAGTAATTACCGCACCACCTTATATATATGGAATGATTTGTAGTGAGGCTAAGATTATTACAATACAGCTACTAAGCCGATTGATTTCACTACTAACTTTCCACCTGATACACCTCCCCTCAGGGGATCATTTTTATTCCTTTTTGAACTCACCAGTACATACTTACACTTGTTTCGGCGTGACTATCTGTCAACATTAAAGTTTTGTTATTTTCTGTTTTTATACAGACTGTCTGTCTGTTACTGTTGATATACCCTCATTGGGGTAGTGGGAATTTTGGTTGAAATTAATGGATATGCATCCTTGTTAATTATATTTGTGCATCATGAGTGCGTGCCAATAGGGACCTGGGTGATTCTGTTTGCCATTTGTGTTTTAACTGGCCTACCCAGCCAACATTGCAGATAGGGATATGCACAGGAGTAGATGTTATTTTTAAGATTTTGTTTGTTTCTTAAAGTGACGGTGTTTAAAATGTTTAGTGTCACTAATAGAGAAATAAACCGCTGAAGGTTGAGGACAGAGTGCCTCTTGTGTGTATACACGTGTTTGTCCTCCTTTTCTACAAATTAAACCCTAGAAGACAGTGTCGCGAAGAGTTTGGGCAAACAGCAGCGCTACATAAAGGGAGCTGTTTGCCACATATGGTGGAGAGTGCGGGCAGACACTGAAAGGTCTGTGGGTTTGAGGAAAAATGTGGGGATTTAAAATGGCCGCCCGTCCGAAGTAAAGTGCAGGCTCTGCAAGTGGTCTGTCCCACTGTGCATAACCAGTTGTGCTTACAGCAAACACAGATAATGTGTGAAGTGTGGATGCAATAGCACCCAGAGCTCAGTAGATGAAGATATGTTAAGGCCCTGAACCCATGCAGAAAACCAACATTTTTGCTGAAGAAAGTGAAAATTGCATCTAGCAAGTGCTGAGTGTAAAGTCTGCCCTGTCGGGTATGAAAATATTGCTGTGCTGTGTAAAGCTAACGCCATAAGCAAAGTGCTGAGTCCAAGTTCTCCCTGATGGGTTTTTTAAAAGGCCGACATGAAATGTTTGCTTTGTAATGTACATAACCATGCAAAACGGTGTCCCTTCAGGCCATACGATGATGATGACTCATATGTGGCCCTGGGAAGAGAGCCGTACCCGCAGAGGGAAGCTGTAAAAGTGACCAGCGGCCTGAGAGCAGGACCCCATAACCTTGGAGTCAGTGACGCAGAATTTTGAGCCGTGCCGGCTCGAAGAAAACCAGGTGATTTTCTAAAGGAGTCAGTATGCCTGTCATGAACTAGGTCACACGGGAGGTGTGTCCCCAATTTTCAAATACAAACAGTGGCAACAGGAGTAGCACGAGGAATACTGTCTCCCACAGCTGCAAAAGCAAGCAACGCGATGTGAGCGCAAGGAAGATGCGGAAGCTGATACCAGCGAGTGTGTGCCCAGTGCTACTGATGTCTCTGGAGCTAAGGCTTGTAATATAGTGCGCGCTGGTGCGTGCGGGCGCACGATGTTGCACGTGGCACGGGCGTTTCGTGTGTAGAGGGTGAGCGGTAACGCGCGCGGTTAGGGGGCATCACAGCGCTAGGCCGTGCTGTAATTGGTTCACAGCGTCGCGTGGCGAAAGCGCGAAAATACAATTTTCTTGAAATTTCCCCGGTCTGCCGCGCCACCGCTCATGGCCGTGCGCGCCCCTAGTATAGAAATGTCTGGCTAACACAGACAATTATAATTGACGCGCGCGCACACGGTAGCGCACTATATTACACGCCAAAGAAAGCAAAGAGAAAGAAGAAGAAAAAGAAAAGTATTTCTCATGTCACAGAGGATGTGATTGAACCACTTGATGACAGGACAACGTGCATCAGAAAGGCGCCGAGATGTGCTGCAGACCGGAGTGACGGGCGCAATCGTCACGGGAACGGTGGCATAGAAAAAGGGGAAGCTGAATCCTTCATCCAGGATAAAGAGGCCTTAATTTCTGCCCTCCAAGCTGCTGCCATGATTATGATGTCCTGCAGGAACGATTGGATAAGGAGCGAGAGATTAACGACCAGTTTCAGGAGGCTAACGCCGCTGTACAGAGGAGTATACTCCCAGCTTTACATGAGTATGACGCTTTGAAGAAAACAGAGCGTCTCTTCCGGAGTGAGTTGGAGGAGGGGACGTCTAGTCTGGAAAAAACCAACACCGCAATTGCTATAATGGATGGAAAGCAGAACAAGTCGGATGGACTAAATGCTATATATGGGGAGGCTCTGCAAGAGATTCGCAATTGCCGTAGAGAGTTGGAAGACTCTCAGAAAGAAGTTCACGCTCGCAGCACAGAGCTGGAACACTCTCGCCAAGAGGGCCACGGTCTAAACACAGAGCTGTGTACTTTGAAGGAACCTATGAGAATGCCCTGAGTGATTTAGAGACTGTAAAGAGAGAGAATGTAAGTCTGAAAGAAGAAATTTCAGATTTGTCTGACCAGGCTAGTGAAGGAAAGGAGAAGCTTCACCAAGAAGAAAAAGTGACAGAACAATTGTCCCAGGAAAGTTTAGAAGTACAGGAAGCACTGCAGAATACAAAGAGAATGCTGGAAAAAGAATGCCTCTCCCCGGAGCATCATACACAAGCAGAGTATACTGCAGAGCCAGCTGCAAGAGCTGCGTGCACATCTACAGGAGGCCAAGGAGAAGCAGTGGGTCCTGCAGGAAGAAAGTATCCTGGCTGCTAACAAAGTAAAAGCTCTGCAGGAGCATCTGAATACCCAGTGTGTCACCGCAGAGCAGCTGAAGGTCACGAGTGTCAAAAGAGCATTGCTGGAGGCGGAGCTTAGAAGCCAGATGACTGTATGAGAGGGAGCACGAGAAGGTCCAGAAACTAGAGCAAGAAATGGAGAAGCAGAGAGGCTGCTCCATCCCGAAAAGTCAGTACACTCAGGCGAAAGAGGTGTGGATATCGCAAGCAGCGGCGACCCTGGTGATGAAATCTGCAGAGCTCCAAAATATAAAGGATGTGCTGATGCAAACTCAGAGCAAGCACAAGGAAGAGGCGAAGGCCTTGAAAGGAGGCTTACAGAGCTGCAGACGCAGATTGCTGAGCTCAAGATACAGCTCACCAAAAAGGAAGAGAGGGAGGAGGTGTCCGTACGTTGTCAGGGGGGTGCAAACTTTTTTCCCTGCGCCCCCCTGCCGGCAGTCCCCTCACCGGCATCATGACGTCACGTTGACATAGCAACATGACATCACATGACCTCGCGGCGTAATTTTACGCCGGGTTGCCATGGCGACGTGTGAGAGAAGCCGCCGGAGCCAAGGTAAGTTAGGTTTACAGAGACCCTGCAGCTCCCCCCGGCACTTAATTTAAGTGCCTTCGGGAAGCGTGCGGGGCCTCTGTAAACCCCGCGCCCCCAACACTCAGTCTCGCGCCCCCCAGTTTGCGCACCGCTGCGTTAAGTGGCCGGCCTGACAGAGCGCTATGAGGCCAAAATGGCCGATGCCTGCGACTTGCGGGACCACACAGCCAGTGAGAGGGCCCGGCTGCTGCTGGAGCTGGACAAAGTCCGGGCGGAGTACCGGCAGCTGCATGTCAGAAATAAAGAAAAGGAAACATATTTAAGCCTGGCTCTGAGTCAGCTGGGAGATGTGGAATCGCGACTCAACTCCAAGGAAGCTGAACTGGCAACTGCACTGAGTGGGAAAAGAAGGGCAGAAAAAAATGCAAAAAATATGTGGCCCGATCGCAATTTTTAGTCCAAATAAAAAAAGTATCACCTTATACTTAAGTACTTTGCTCTGTAGTAGAAATGCGCTTTCAAAAAGTAAGGAAAAAAACTAATTGAAGCAGCTTACAAATTGTTATGGTAAGCAGCTTAAAGTACTACATGTAATTTACTTACTTCTGTTTTGGTTCGGGGAAAAAAAATCATATTTTGGTTTTGATAAAACTCGATTCGTTTTGGATTTGCAAACAATTTGGGAAAAATGTAAAACATTTTCCCAAAAATTTAAAATATTTTTCCAAAAATGTTTTTGCCCTGTCTGAGACCTGTCAATGTGCTCACAAGTACTGTAGTATATTTTATTTGCCAAACTTTTTCAAACTTCACATTTTTTTCTCTCAAAAGTCTGGGAGTTTTCTGGAAAGTTTGACCAGTTTATACAGTAGACGAGAGATGACAAGGGAATTTTATTTCTGGGGTTTTTTTTGCCAGTTAATCACAGATGTCTTAAATGTTTGTTTCGTTTAATCCTTTAGGCACTTACCCATATTTCACAAATATTAAGAGTTTAGTAGCGTTATCTGCTAAAATGGAGTTTACTTTGACACGGTCGGCAGGCTTGAATAATTTTTTGATTATAAGATGAAACTACTATAAATGTCGTCTGTTATTAGACTTAGGAGCAACATCTAGAATTTCATTAATAAATTGCAAGTCAATTTGGGAAGAGGGCAGGGTTTTTCTATTTGTTTTCCATAACTGTGTGGTCAATTTCGTTTCCCAAGCAGCATACAGAGAAAAGTGGAGATGAGCGCATGCGAAAAAGAAGAACATAAACACCATTTAGAGGTGCAATATTTCAAAATGGAATGTTTTATAGAGAAATAATCACAATATTTAGAGTGGGGGATGAAAATATAAATAATCACAAAGTACTCACACAGGTATGTGTGAGACTAGCACATAAATGTTTTTCTTGGACACCACAAAGTGTCTCCTTTCGTCAGTGGATGCCTCAGTCAGATGCGGACGCCCAGCGTCTCTCTCAGCGAGCCCACAGAAGGATGACAGCCACGAACAGGATATTGTAAAAACATATAATTTACTGATAAACGTGAAGTATGCAATAACTCACATTCAAGGAATTGTATCGCCCGAGGTCGACCACTTTTTGCAGCAGTGCCATGCCCGAGGCAAGGCCCGAGATTGTAAGGCAACTAAGGACCCTGACCACCACAAGGTACTAGCGGTGATGGGCCGAGGTAGGCGCCAGACGCCAAAGACATTGGGGCATGATTCTGATATTAAAGCCTCACCAAGCGTTACCCTAGACACTGATCATTTATCAATACCTACCCAGGACAATTGGGTGTGGAAGGGGTGTGACCATGATGTGCCTAGGGGTGGGATGTCAGATTATACTAGGTCTTCACGGGAAGGATCCTGTAAATCTGTCAGTTCCAGAGCACCATCTACTGTGGGTTCAATGCATGATGACTGTATTGATATGCCTAGCTCTAAGGTGGGGAAGATAGTACCATGGTGGGATCCAATGTTTCAAGGATATGTGCCACACATGAATAGAACTAGGGGCCTCATGCAGTAAGCGCCGAAAAGGCTTTTATCGCAATTTTCTCGCCAAAAATGCCTTCCCGATTCAGTAAGCGCCGATAAGTGGCCAAAATCGGCAATTTTTGTTCCCGATAAAAAATTATCGGCAGCCGGGTGCCGATAAGCCACTTATCGGCACTTTTTGAACTCGGCTGAATTCAGGTAGCCGATCAACTTTTCGCTGCTGATCGGCACTCCAGAATTGAGATTTATACGCCAATCCGTCCCGCCAACTAAAGTTGGCGGGTTGTGGTGTATAAGCATCGGCAAGGTCTCGGCAAGGCAAGGCCTTTTTCCTGTCTGTGATTGATGCCGGGGGTCTCCGGAGCTGATACCCGCACCGGAGCCCCCCGGCATGCATCCGAGGCAGGAAAAATGCATTTAAAGGCCACTTCATTACTTTAGCGGCTAACCGCTAAGGCAATGAAGGGGTTATCCCGCTGTGCCAGGTTTATTGTGGGTAGCGGGTGTGGGTGAAGGGGTATTTGGCCCTTGTTTCTTGTTTAGGGCTTGCGGGGGGGGGTTGTGGGTGCACTTAACCCCTTCACGACCGTAGCGGTTAATACCGCTACGGTCATGAAGGGGTTAAGCCCTCCCGCTACCCACCCACAAGCCCATAAACAAACCACCGTTGGTGCCAAATACCCCCTTCACCAACCCCCGCTACCCACAACAACAAAAAAACCACACAAAAGCCCCACACTAAATATATAAATTAATATATTAATATATAAATATATATATATATATATATATATATATATATATATATATATATATATATATATATATTACCCCAACAACCCCTATACCCCTCTAACATACACATATATGCACATCAATGATACTATAGGCAGGCGGGGGCCCTTGGGTGTTACCCGCAGGCCTGCAGTACCAATTCTGTGCCCCCCCCAATTAATGTCAAAACACATACATACTTATAAAGAAATAACCCTCCCCCTAACAAATACAGTATAGTAATGGGCACAATTACTATTATCCACAAATGGATAATAGTGAATGTGCCCATTTTATATACATAAAGAACAATAAATACATATAGCACTCACCCATGTCCAGCTGCCACGATGAAGGCCATCCTCATCTTCATCCTGCCCATGCCCCCTCCAATGCTGCAAAACAGAAACAAGAATAAAAACATCCAATGTAATGTCCCCTAACCCCTTAATCACCATAGCAGTTATTAACCGCTAAGGTCATTAAGGGGTTAACCCACCCTCACCACCACTCGGGAGGCCTACATCCAGATAGGGATAATAGATTATTTGCCCATTATTAAAAACACATTAACTAGCATATTAAAATAAATAAAGTACTACTGACCTCATCAATAAGAAGCTCCTTCGCCAGCACAATCCTTGTCCTCCGTTGCCCACAAAATACATAGCATTAACATTCAGATATCAATTAACCCCTTAATCACCTTATCGGATAATAACCGCAAAGGTAATGAAGGGGTTAAGCCACCCTGGCCCGATACACACCCTTCACTTGTACAGTGGCTTCATCATGCAACTATATATATATATATACACACGCACACACACATATATATATATATATATATATATATATATATTCTATATCTATATCTATATCTATATCTATATCTATATATATATATATATATATATATATATATATATATATATATATTATACACACATGATGAACCAATATACAAATAAATGTAGAAGGGTTATCAAAAACATGATCTACTACAAATACCACTTCTCCATACAAACACAGTACGATAAAATCATATTTCCTTTAAAAATCCAATCTCATCTTCCAATCAAAATCCTCAAATGCCAATCAAAAGCCTCAAATGCCAATCAAAACATTGCATTTACATTGTATACATGATGCATACAATCTTTGCACCATGCACACTCTGCCAATGAATGTTAACAATAACATATTCCAAACAAAATACCAATACATCCAAACAAGTATACTATTTAAGCCAATCAAGTAACCATAAATCAATTAGCATTCATTATTAAATCACTAAATAATTTAAATTCCATCCATAACAATTAAACAATTAACTATTTCAATCGTTAAACAGAACAAGTTACCATCAGACAAAATATAAGTACTGTACCAAAAAGAATACAATATACAAGCCTCACCCTGACCTAAAGTACCCCATACAAGACCAAAAATTACATCTATCTAATTTTAAAATACATTACACACACATTTATGCATAGCAGCATAGCCAAAAACATTTTAAACACAGCAAAACAAGCTTTTACAACAACATAATTTCTTACCCTGTATGTATATATCGATCTAGACATACATACATACATACATACATACATACATACAGTGGCAAGAAATGATATACCAAAAAAAAAAAACACATGTAAAAAACAAACAAAAAAAAAGAACAAGTTAAATAAAATACATTTCTTTTGTTCACTTACCATTACTTGACCCACTCACCGACTCCCGTTGAACAGCTTACTCTCGAACCAATCCACGCACAGGAACCCATAAAACAATAAACCATAAAATAATATACAATAAAAAAAAAAAAAAAAAACAATCTAGGGGTCTTCTAGTTGTAATCCATCTTCATCTGTATTCTTCATTCTTGTATCTTCTTCCGGTCTCTTCCGGGGTCTTATTGTCTTCTTCGGCCACGCCCTGGCTTTCTTCTTCTGTAGGAGGTCATTCCTCCTCTGCGTCTGCCTTCAAAATGAGACGACATAGGCTTTTATAGGCCTATGACGTCACATTTTCGTCATATGGTTCCCGCGGCCCTGATTGTTATATATATATATATATATAGTTGCATGATGAAACCACTGTACAAATGAATGGGTGAAGGGTGTGTATCGGGCCAGGGTGGCTTAACCCCTTCATTACCTTTGAGGTTATTATCCGATAAGGTGATTAAGGGGTTAATTGATATCTGAATGTTATTGCTATGTATTGGCTATGTATTTTGTGGGCAACGGAGGACAAGGATTGTGCTGGCGACGGGGGGTTCTTATTGATGAGGTCAGTAGTAGTTTATTTATTTTAATATGCTAGTTAATGTGTTTAATAATGGGCAAATAATCTATTATCCCTATCTGGATAATAGTTATTTGGCACATTATTGTACTGTATGTGTTGGGGGGGTGGGGGATTGATGTATTGAATGTATAGGTCAGGTTTATTTATTTTACATTCAGGGATTGTTCCTTTTGGTTCTGCGTGAGACCTCTGGAGATCACCTGCGGTATCCTCGGGTATCTCACGGGTATCAGGCTGGTGGGTCCACGGGGGGCACCTGCGGGGAAGAACCGGTGGCCCCACATCTGTGGGGGCACAGCGGACTTGTAGTGCCCACCCGTGGGTCTCCATACCCCCGTGGGAACCACCCGAGGCCCCGCAGACACCTGTGGGTCTGACCTGGGGCTCCCAGACATCCGCGGGCCTACCGTGGGGACCCAATTGTGGCCCACGGTGACCCACGGAGACCACCTAGTGGGCCATGGCGCCAGGCAGGACCCACCAACAGGCCTCCAGAACCTGTATGAAACAAGTTGCTGGTAACCTGTAGGTCTGTGAGGTGACCCGTCGGGCCCACCGGGGACTCACGTGGGCCTGGGGTATGAACCCTGTATGTAAAAGAATAAATCATGTATTTATGGGGGGGCACAGGGGGTGGGTATTGTATTTAATAAATAGAATGATGTTTATTGTGGGGCTGTGTATTGTTTTTATCGTTGGTACTGGGGGTGGGGGGAGGGGGTATTGGCCCCAAGGGTATGTGGGTAGGCCTCCCGGCTGGGTATTGGGTGAGGGTAGTTAGGCCCCATGGGGTGGGGGGTTAGTGGGGGAGGGTATGTAGGCCTCCCGAGGGCCCCTGCCGGCCTCTAGTATCATTGCTGTGCATCCCAAAAATGAGATATATGTAATGGGGGTATAGGGGTTGTTGGGGGCACAGGGGGTGTATGTCGTGTATTGCAATGTTTATTGGGGGCAATTGTCCCCAATAAACATGCTATTATGCCTTAACCCCTTCATTGCCTTAGCGGCTATCCGCTATGGTTATGAAGCAGCAGTAATGAATTTTAATAATATTGTGCGGAAGCAGGGGGTCCCCTGAGCTGAACCGCATTGATTTGTGGCTCAGGGACCCCCTGCTTTCCGAGTTACAGGCCCCGGTTTGGGGCATCGGTTCCAGTGTCGCCGCCATCTTTATAGCGTCCAAGACGCGCCGTGGGCTCTATAAAGATGGCGGCGACACTGGCATCTGATGCCCCTTACCGGGGCCTGTAACTCGGGAAGCAGGGGGTCCCTGAGCCACAAATCAATGTGGTTCAGCTCGGGGGACCCCCTGCTACCGCACAATATTATTAAAAATACATTAAGGCTGCTTAATTACCATAGCGGATAGTCGCTAAGGTAAGGAATGATTGTTTATTTATATGTGTGTTTTACACATAGTGTAGATGTGCAGAGGGTCTCCGGAGCTGAACCGCTTTGGTTTAGGTCCGGGGACCCCCTGCTTCCCGAGATACAGGCCCCTTTAGGGGGTGCCGGTATCCCTCTGCTTTGTTTACATTCCGCGGTCACGTGATCGGGACCTTTAAATGCAGAGGGATACCGGCACCTCATTAAGAGGCCTGTATCTCGGGAAGCAGGGGGTCCCCGGACTTGAAACCAATGCGGTTCAGCTCCGGAGACCCCTGCACATGTACAATATGAATAAAAGTTGTTTAGAAAGATTTGTATTTTGCCGATGTTTGCGCAGAGAGAGCGGCGGGTCTCTCTCTGCTGCAAACACATATCGGCAGAAACAGCCTATCGCCAGGCTATCAGGAGCCAGGCTCTTTTATCACCGGCTCATCTGCGTTTTGCTTTCGTAGTGATTCGCCAGGGATTCGGCCCTTACTGAATACTGCGAGGGCAAATCGCCAAAATCATGCCGATAGGGAACACTTGGCGATTACACTTTTTCGGCGCTTAGTGCATAGAGCCCTAGGTTTCTATTAATGCAAGGTAATACAGTGGACCACTGGTGGGAAGAGGTAGAGTTTACCCCTGAAGAAACAGCAGAAGTCCTTAGGGATCTTAGTAGAGACATCAGACTAGGGATGATATCACCTTCAGGCCTGGAGGCACTGCACCGAAGAGCAAGAATCAGATCCGAAAAACTGGTGAGCAACACTACACCCGGTAACCAAAACCAAATCTCCCTTAGTGGGCAGGGGGTTTGGGGGGAGAAAAGGGTTACATTAATAAATAGTTTAATCAGAGTTTAGTAAATATATTTCAAATGTTTACTCCTTGATATGATTGATCACGTAAAAACATGCAGTGTCTATTTTTACGGTTTTAAGTTCAAAAAGGGAGAAGCTAAAAACCGGAACAATTTGAACTATTTTGAGAAAATTGTTGGGACACCTGGATGTTTAGTGAAAATCTGGGACATACAGTACTGTATGGTAAGAGCTATAAAGGAGTTAAAATTTACTTAGAGTACCACTAGTCTAATTACCCTTGTCCCCCTTACATAGCAAGGGGGCTAGTAAATGTCTTCTTACTACCTGCTATGGTACAGTACACACGAGATTCTACACTTGACTTGAACAAGGCTTCCATGTGATACCGCCGGATCTGTGGTATAGGAGCTCACGGAATAAGGCCATAGAGTTCCTTTTGTTTTGTTTTTACTACAGCTTGCAGACCTTGTTTCTAATCTGAAGTAAAAAGCATGTTACTTCATTTTCGAGTGGATAATGGGTACTTTTTGGAGTGCTACCGATGTAGCAAGGGTTACTGCTCTCACCGGCTCGTTATGGTGAGATATTCTATGATATTCTGTGTTATATTGAATGCTATGGAAACTGTGTGATGCTCTGTGTTATAATGCAATAAGTAATATTCTGCAAAAATCACAGCTGGCTACATATGTATATCGCACATGCAAACAATAAACCATATAAATGTGCAATCATAGTTTGATATTTGAAAGACAAAAAAAGTCAAAGGTGCTGAAGTCAAATATTCATGTGTTGTAATAAATCCATCATGAATGTCCAGAAACCACAACGACAAGTATACATTATTACCTCAGGCAAAATGGGGCATTTTTATGTGTTTATCAAAAATGATAAACGTTGGAGATCAAATATGTAGTATATTATTCTTGTTGAAATATACAAAAATTATATAAACAAACAGCAAATCTAGAAGTCTGTTTCCACCCCCCCCCCCCCCAACATTTTAAAATTGTTTGGCCAAATACCGTACTTACTTTTACACTTCATAGAACGTATTTGTCTAAGCAAACAACTTTTTGCTTTAGTTGATAAACTGTTCCTAATCCTCTTTGCTAGCAAAAGCGCCCCTGTCTGAAAGATTATTTATATCCTTGACTAATTTACAAGTGTTGGAAAGATTCCAATGGTTTTAATTGAAGTGAGCATACTGTATTATATTCATTTCTTTCTGTTGTATCTAATTGTAAAAAGAACATTAGCTTGCATTAATCAAAAGGCAATGTACAGTAGGTACTATGATACGTTATGCATTCAGTGTCAGTGAAGGTCAAGCTAGTATGTTGTCTTTTCAAATTCTCTTGCTACTTTTAATTAACTAAATACTGTAGCAATAAAGCTGTAGTCAAAAATACAAACACTATGCTTAGCTCTCCCTTTTTTAAGGACCTCTACAAATTATTGGAGAGTGCACTATAATGTTAACCCCGTACTACTCCAGTCCTTAAATAACGTATGGTTATTTTTATTCTGGCTGTTAGTGCTAATGATACGCAAACATCGCATTTCCACTAAAGACCGGTCAGATTAACGCAGGAATTTAACCTGGCAATATTTAGGTTGTAAAAGACAGAGAACCCCAGTGTACAACCAACATGACAAAGCGTAGACAGTAGTTTAGTCATTAGTTAAATACTTATATGTTCTCTCATAAGTGAGGGTCACTTAGTTAAATAATTTGGTCAATGCATTTGTAAGCTTGCAGACCACGTCAAGGTGTGCCCTCTCTTTAGGTCATACCTAAAGGTGGGGTTAGCTCGCCCTCAAGACACTGAAATATGGGGCTTGCTGGAGAGGGAAGAGACAGAAAGAGACCTACTCCCTCCAAATAACATATGGAGAAACACCTGTGCTCAAATAGGAGCACACCTTAGAAACTTGGGAGATATGCAAAGTATATTTAAAGTACTCACACCCCACACCACCTAAAAGATTTCAATAAGACCTATACTGACAAACCTAGGGTCCCTTGTGAGGAAGGGGGTACTAGTATCAATCTCAACAAGATCAGAACCCGCAACCTCTGCTATTCAGGGCAGCAGCTCTAGCATTGAACTAAAAACAAAACTGTGCGCTACTACCTAACTACCTATAAAGTTTAAATGTATGAATATATACAGTGCAGTGACTATATCATCAATTTAGTGATAATTTTTTTTTTTTTTTTTTTTTTTAAATTAAACCACAACTCCCACAGTGAGATAATTATACATTAAATAATAAGTGCCACATAACCGTGTTGGGGATAATGGCGTCTGCAGCTGTAAACGCACGGGTGGCTCAGCACCCCACACACACTAAGAGAATGGAAACAAAAGAAAACAGCGCACAACGCCAAATAGTGAAGCAAATTCAACAATATATTATAGAATTAAAAAGGGGGTAATATATCTGCGTACATGAAAAAAGTTGGTAAAAGGCATGTAGTGTGTATCACACTGTTTACCACTCGGCAGCTGTTAACTGTAGAATCGGGTGCTTGCTTCCCTCTGCTGATGCAGCTCAGTTGATTCTGCGGCAGGACGTCAGTCTTTCACTCCCAAGGGGATTTCCCTTCATGCAGCCAGGTTCAGCAGCTGGTACTGGGGCTCGGTCAAATCGCTCCTGCTTCCTGGCCGATATGAAGCTGCTCCTGTACCTCGGCAGGTGTATCCTCTGCACAGAGGTTAAAACGCAGCTTGCTGGGGTGCCCTCAGCGTGCCACGATGCCGCTCCGTCGCGGGACGCTGTGTAATGACGTCACTGTCTACACAGCAGTGGTGGATTCAATAGGGAAGTTTGAACAGTCTTACAAAGTCTCTCACAAGTGTCCAAAACAGCACACAGGATGAAATAAAAACAGGACAGGCCAATACATAGACAAAGGCCAATGTAAGCAGATATAAGGCAATAGAATGTTACATCCAACTAGTTTCGTAGAACTAATTGGATGTAACATTCTATTGCCTTATATCTGCTTACATTGGCCTTTGTCTATGTATTGGCCTGTCCTGTTTTTATTTCATCCTGTGTGCTGTTTTGGACACTTGTGAGAGACTTTGTAAGACTATTCAAACTTCCCTATTAAATCCACCACTGCTGTGTAGACAGTGACGTCATTACACAGCGTCCCGCGACGGAGCGGCATCGTGGCACGCTGAGGGCACCCCAGCAAGCTGCGTTTTAACCTCTGTGCAGAGGATACACCTGCCGAGGTACAGGAGCAGCTTCATATCGGCCAGGAAGCAGGAGCGATTTCACCGAGCCCCAGTACCAGCTGCTGAACCTGGCTGCATGAAGGGAAATCCCCTTGGGAGTGAAAGACTGAGGTCCTGCCCCAGAATCAACTGAGCTGCATCAGCAGAGGGAAGCAAGCACCCGATTCTACAGTTAACAGCTGCCGAGTGGTAAACAGTGTGATACACACTACATGCCTTTTACCAACTTTTTACATGTACGCAGATATATTACCCCCTTTTTAATTCTATAATATATTGTTGAATTTGCTTCACTATTTGGCTTTGTGCGCTGTTTTCTTTTGTTTCCATTCTCTAGCATTCAACTATCTCGGATGATGGATAGTTCAATTGTCACAGCATACTTTAGGGCTCTACTGCTCACACCTGTAGCTAATCATACTCGCAGACCACTTCCATGTGTGAGCAGCAGAGGCAACGTCATGTTATTTGCCCCCTATTTAACATAGCTCTGTGGATCTGCTCCTTAGGGCCATATGGGTACATACTAGCATAAAACACCTTGTGGTTCTAGAAGACTTCTTATAGACCATCTTACAGTATGTCTTATGGGAGAGCACTGCTTAGTAAATATGGACATACATCTCTAGTCTCTTGTTCACTCTGTAACGCAGCAAAGAATCCAGGTGGTTTACCCGATTGCATGAGTCATTTCTCCAGAAACGCCTCTGGCTCGTGATATATTAAAGCTTCAAGATTTCTCATCCTATAGTAACTTGTTTGCTAGTAACCAAATCAGAAAAATCAGCAAATGTTCTGGTGGAATTTATATGCATTCCAAACACAGGTGCAATACAAAGATATGGCCTTTGTGTATTTGGTCATCATTATCAAAGTTCAAGGGGGCTTTGAAATCGTTTATATCTCCAGTGAAGGCTTTATATTTGTGTTAGACTAATCTGTTTTTAATGGAAATCCTGCTTTAAAAGCGCTTAAAATCATTCTTACTGTACATTTAGAAATCTCATGCTAAGTGGAAGTTGTTAGGCAGATACATACAAACCTCATTTGTTTACCCAACAGTCAGCTTGCTAAATATGCATCTTTTCTCCAGGCACTTTTATAGCATTGTTTTAAATGAACTCAATGCCTTTTCTGTAGTCTCAGAAATTTCCCTAGGGCCGAGAGATCATTCCAAAGTCTGGTGGTTTCTTAAAGATGTAGCCATATACATACCTCTAAATTTGAGCTGCAGCCCCTTTTTATTACCAGGGGAGGGTCCCAGTTCTTAGCCCCCGTAGGTGGGCAGCATCTCGGCCGTGGGACAACCCCACTGTAACTTTACTTACTACAGCAAGAACAAGGGATTAACCCCAACACTGCCTGTACTGGTACCAGGGCTTATATGTTAGGGCAGACTATTTTAGTAGTACAAGGTAATAATATATATAGTTTTATATGGTTTATTTACTTATTGTTCTTGTCCTCAGTGCTGTTTGGCAGGTCACAATAATACACATAGCATATTGTTTAATTGAGTTCCAGATTTCCCTTTTCTCATGTATCTTATCCCTTCTTATCCTTCCTTCTGCTCTCTCCAGTGAAAGTTGCCAAGCCCTGCAGCTGTCATCTGCCAGTTCCTATCTTAAAGGTAGCCAATTCTTTACTGCAAGTCTCTAAACTGTTCTGTTGCCCACATTCCAAACAAACACCTTGCGCATTCAGAGGTATTGTAAAAGGGCAGAATGCCTGTGTGTTTGTATGTTCATACGCGTACTTTGATTTTAAATTCCTTCCACCGCGAAAACATGCCACAAGTACTAACTTTACACATTTGAGAACCCGCATGCAAGAGGGTTAATCGCCATCACATTTTTATAAAAAAAAGAAAAAATAAATTAGCGGTAAAATGCCACATAACATCTTATTTTTCATTTAGTTAATTCCTTTCAGCACAAGGCTTGGAAATCAAAGTGACTTTCTGTACATTCTTTAGATCTCCTTGCCAGAAATATTGATTGAATAAGTAATTTTTTTTGTTTACCAGGCAAACAGTGAATCCCGGATTAGCCGTTTGTCCTATATCTTTTTCTCTTACAGCCACTTATTTACTGTACTTGTTAATTCACCTTTCTTTACTCCTGTCCCAGTCTGTTTAATTTTTGTAATCACTTTAGATTTTTTTGGAGATGCTGGCATACAATGCAACCTAATGAATTCTATGCATTTCTGCATTCTACATTGTCTTAGTTTGTATGTGTATTTATTATTCATTATTTTTCATTCATTATTAGCAAGTTGTTTGCTTTTAATGCTCTAAATTTGAATGTAAAACAACTATTTAAAATATAAAGAGATGGGGGCGCATGCACGATGCAAAACGGCATGGCCGTGGCTTAGAATGGCTCCAAACCCAGGAGACCCACGAAAGCATTTATGAGGTAATCAGCCCTTAAAAAAAAAAACAAGCTATATTAGCTAAATAACCAGAGAAAATAATCATGCCACGAAAATGTAAAAAAAAAAAAAATCATCTTATCAGGATGTCCCAGACTTTTTTTTAAATGTAGACGCTGACCTGCACGAGTACAACAAGATGGTGGCTCACCCGCCCGGTTAGGCATAGTCCGACTTGAAAGAAAATCAAGATCCGTGCACATGCCCAAAAAAAGATATACAGCAACAGTATGCAAATCTAACAAATGCCTTTCAGCTTGAGGTACAAAACGTGGTAAAAGAACTCAGAGGAGATATCAACCAGTTGTAAGAGCGTACTAACAACATGGAAACTTACATGATAGAGGCTACAGCGGTGCAGGAAGATCTCACTCAGTAGCTGATCAGAGTTAAAGAGAAAGTAGAGGAACACTAAGAGGGTCAAGACAATAGAACTCGCAGAAACAACCTGCGCCTGTGGGGGAGTCAGTGGCGGACCTTACTGAATATCTGACATGCCTGTTCTTCACACTGTGTCCTGATACTCCTCAAGCGCAGCCAGAGCCGCAGGCATCTTTCCAGGGGCCCAGGACTAACATTTCCATCCCCTACACCCACGTGTCTTCCCCCCTCACCACGTATCGGCGGCCATGCGAGAAGCTCCCCCTCTCTCACACACCTCCTCACTCTCACCCCCCTTCTTACACTCCCCCGTCACCCTTTCCTTTCCCCCCTTTCTCTCTTATACCCCCCACCTCTCCCACTCCCCAAACTCAATAACCTCCCTCCCCAATATACGCGCACACCCAGTGACACACACAAGCACAAACACATACAGTGACGCACACAGACAGGGACACACAGTGACGCACGCAAACACAGACAATCACACAGACAGACACACACACACAGTGACACACAAACACAGACAGTGACAAACACAATAAGCGCCCTCCCCAAACACACACATAACAATAAGCCCTCCCCCACCCCCTCATTGGGGTGGGTAAGGTGCCTGGGAGGGTGGTATAAAGGGGGCTTGGGGCATGTAGACTTACCTGGGGCCCGTGGATGGGTCTGCTGGAGCCGCATGGCTGGTGCACAGGAGAGCCCAGCAGGCCCGCAGAGGCCTGGGGAGGGACAGAGGGGTTGTGTCAAGTAAAGGGGAAGGCGGTGCTGAGGAAAGGGGAGGGCCCTGCAGTCGAGAAGGGAAGGGGCGGTGCTGAGGGAAGGAGAGGACAGTGCTGAGGAAAGGGGATGGCCCTGCAGTACTGCAGGAGAGAAGGGAGGCGGGCGGCAGACAGGAAAGGGGAGGGCCCGGCTTGCCTGCACAGAATGAAAACAGTAGTTTTGCTGAGGCTGGGCCCCTAAACTGGGCAGGCCCAGGACAGCAATACTGGCCGTCCCCATGTTGGTAGCCCTGACCGGCTGTTACTAGATCACGCACACAGAGCTCTGCGCCCAAGATCAATCAACCCTGAGGTCCCAAGGGATGTAATTCTTAGACTGCATTACTTTGATATCAAAAAAGTCTTCATGGCACCGCCAGGAACTGGAAGGCAATCGAAATGGAGGGCAGAAAATGTCAAATCTTTGCAGATCTATGCCCATTAACCCTACAGAGGCAGATACACTGGCGACACACTTTATTCAAGCTCGGCTAGTCCCACGAATTCGGGTATACTCGGGTGTATTGAGGTTTGTGACTGTTTTCTGCCCGAGTGCATTGGGTTATTTTCCAGGCAGGGATTGAAGCATTTTATTCCCGCTGGCTGCAATACTGCACAGTATAAATATATATACTGCATTACAATTCATGAATTTATGCCATCTGGTAGACACGCGAAGCATTGCAGCCTATTAAATCCTAATCATTATCATTTAACAGATCAGCCGCCCGTCAGCCAGACATGAACCCAGGCTGGGAAGGCAAACACAACGGGGCTTGTCAGAGGTGAGGAGCGGCGCATTCCAGGTATCTGCCAGGTACATACTGGGTATTTGCTCGAATAAAGTGTGTCGGTGCAGTAAACCGCACAGTTGTTAAAGAAATTGTATGCGATCACAAGGTGAAATATAAATGGGGTTTCCCCTTTCACTTCCTCGCTCTTACGCATGGACAACAGTACACAATAAGCAAGATAGTGGAGGCAGACCACCTGATGGTTTGGATGCCAAGCCTTAACGAGAAGTTCAGGCTGCCTCCAGATAACATCACAGAAGAGACGGCCAGACGGCTCCGTGGTTAAGAGTTGGACCAAAAGGAAGAGCACCAGTGTCGGTAGCGCACTCGAAGTTAACATACTACAACCGTCCACTCCCAACAAGCACGTACCAAGTACCAGTGCTGCTACAGTCCTGAGGAACTCACATCAACTCCAGATATGAAGGATCGCTGGATGACAATGTGGCCGCGGAAATCCGGACCGCCTCGTAGCTGAGCAGACTCTCTCATATAGTCGAGTTGCCACACTAAGATGGTTGCGACTTCCACCAGCAGCTGATTGATGGTTGAGAAGGATAGATGACTATTATAAATCATGCAAGTTAACAGTTAGTTTGTATAAAAGTTGCGTTAATGCTTATGTTATATATTTTATCAGTTATAATCATACTTACACAGATACGCATGCCTGGCAAGTTTCTAAACAAAGAGGCTAAAGAAAATGGAGGTGAGGGGGTAGGCTAGTGAGCTCTTGCCATGCATAGACAAGGGGCGCTGAAGTGAAAAACATGGCCACGCGGCCTCATGGCTCTAGCCTCAGTAGTTCATACTGTACTTAGATGTATATTGCAGAGTTGGGCTTACGAGCTAAGTGGGCCTCCTGGGATGCACCAGAGTCCCCAAGTGTGAGGATATCGCACTATTGTATGTACCCCCTCCCACTTTTCCCTTGTTATGTTTCTGATTTGCTCCTGGAGTACCATAGGTAAAATGGTTAGAAAAAAAAGAGTGGTGTGGTGCTCTCGTCTGTGTTTGACTATCACATATAGGTGCTCTGTGTAATTTAAAAGAGTATATAGCTCTGAACATGAACAAAATACAGCAGGTAACGAAGATGGCGCAAAAACATCAAGAAGTATAGATTTAAAGAAAGAATACCAGCGCAGAAAACATGTACCAAAAATAAAAAAATATATATTTATATTATCAATGAGATACAGAAAACACTGTCCGACCTTCCTGCCTCTCACCTGTCTCCCCTACAATCTATCCTAAACACTGTTGCCAGAATCACTCTACTCTTTCCTAAATCTGTCTCCACTTCTCCCCTCCTGAAATCCCTCTCCTGGCTTCCGATCAAATCCTGCATCTCAACCTCAATTCTCCTCCTCACTTTTAAAGCTTTACACTCTTCTGCCCCTCCTTACATCTCAGCCCTAATTTCTCGTTATGCACCATCCAGACTCTTGCGTTCTTCTCAAGGATGTCTTCTTTCTACCCCCTTTGTATCTAAAGCCCTCTCCCGCCTTAAACCTTTTTCACCGACTGCCCCGCACCTCTGGAATGCCCTTCCCCTCAATAACCAACTAGCACCCTCTCTATCCACCTTTAAGACCCACCTTAAGACACATTTGCTTAAACAAGCATATGAATAGCACTGTGGATAATCCTGTACACATGATACATAAAGCTTGGCCCCCTGCAGACGCACTTACCAGAATTCCCTCCTACTGTCTCTATACGTTCCCCTACCTACTAATAAGATTGTAAGCTCCTCGGAGCAGGGACTCGTCTTCCTTAATGTTACTTTTATGTCTGAAGCACGTATTCCCATGACCTGTGATTTATATTGTTTGTTATTTATATGATTACCACGTGTATTACTACTGTGAAGCGCTATGTACATTTATGGCGCTATATAAAAAAAGACATACAATATAATACAAAATAAGTGTCACAGAGACACTTAAAAAACACATACAGTAGGCACTATAAAATTGTAACGATACAGAGTTACCAGAGGCTCCTTGTGTGTTGTAAGTTTAGCCGTTGAAATGGCAACAAAATAGCAGTCCTATGATCAAGACAATGCCGATAGGGAAAGCACCCGCTCTCAGCTCGTCAGTGCAGGCAGCTCATGTCCCAGCAGGAAGCAATTTAGATCAGATAGCCCACTCCACGTCAGGCTCCCTTTGTTACCGGTTAGGGAATGCACCCGCTCCCGGTTGTCCGCTACAAGCTGAGATCATAGTCTTGCCTTGATCATAGGACTGCTATTTTGTTGCCTTTTCAACGACTACACTTACAACACACAAGGAGCCTCTGGTAACTCTGTATCGTTCCAATTTTATAGTGCCAACGTTTTTTGTGTTTCTCTGTGACACTTGTTTGTGTTTTCTGTATCTCATTGATAATATAAATATATATTTTATTTTTTATTTTTGGTACATGTTTTTTTGCACTGGTATACTTTCTTTAAATACTGTAGGTCAAATGGTACCAACAGACCTGGGATTTCCCATTTCCCAAGGGTCTCCTTGTTTATATGCTTCATGTTATGTTTTCCTTTTATTTGTACATGTCCCCATGTCCCTGTTCCCAATGTCAAATATCCAATTACTAAGATTACATGTTTCCCTTTTTCCAAGATCCCTCTCTCTTATGGCTTTATTCCTAAGTCCAATATGTTTATGGAAGAGAATGTTAATTCTGTGGGGGCATAAATGCACATCTCTAAAGTATGTCTCATGGCCTTGTCAAAAATTATTTCCCTCAGTGTGAAAGGCTTTAACAGCCCACACAAACGCAAACTCCCCTTTACCAACTGCAAAAAAAAGAGTCTGCTGACGTATTGTTTCTATAGAAAACGCATTTCAGCAGAACCTCATTCCTGTAATCTTTTCACAAATATTTCATAAAAATATATCAATCCAACTAAACGCGGTGGTGTCCCAGGAGGACAGACAGTTAAAAAAAAGGTGTTAAAATCTACATATCCACAAAATGTTAAATACAATATCATAGCAATTTGAGAAATGTTGGAAGGTTATTTCTCCAAACCTGAAATTTTGTTTGCTGTAACAATTTTGTGAAGATCAATGTATGGTGACAAATGTATTTCCCTGTAAAAACAATAAAAATACATTGAAACAAAAAAATATATATATATCCATTCTCTGCTTCAGTGAAGAATAGTGGTGTAGCAATTATATTGAGCCCAAATGTGCTCTTCCAGCTCAAGATACTCAGGAAGGATAAAGAGGGCAGGTTTCTCTGCCTTATAGGCTCTCTCGCTGGAGTGCAAATTACAATCATCAATATTTATGCTCCGAATACATCAAGGCCTCCCTTCTATGAAACGATATTAGCTACGGTAAGGGAGGTTGCGAAATTCTCCTCCCAGGAGGAGATTTCAATACAGTCAGGGGCGTAGCTATAGCCCGGGGTCCCACGCTCTTGGGCTGCCCACTCTCTAGGGTGAACAATGCATATTTTTGCGGCAGCGTGGAGTGTGCATGCGCAAAGAGCTTGTCGAGGATCTGCACTCTTGCCGGCTGCTGCTCGTGCGCATGCATGATCGGAGCATGCACTTGAGCAGCTGGCAAGTGGCGATTGTGCATGCGCGGTCAACGCGTGCTCTTCATACATGCGTAGTAAGCAGGTGCCAGTTGTGCATGCGCAACCAAACGCAGTACAACATTTTTGACCCACGCATGCCTTGCTACACCACTGATTACAGTCTTAGATGGTAAACGTGACAGGTCAGGCCCTTTGTGACATCTACCAAACCTAAGAAATTCTCCAGAAAACAAAATGATTGTGGAATTCATGAAAGAGCTCTATTTGGTAGATGTATGTTGAACCCTCAACCCCCATGGGAGAGATTTTATGTTTTACTTACAGTAGCACCTTACAACACATTTCACGCATAGATTGTTTGTAGCAGATGCGAGACTGCTATCCCAACAAATACAGGCAAATATCTCCAACGTAATAAAATGGTCTGATCATGCAATAGTTAATATCATGATACCCATGCTTGCATCGCCATGTAATGCCAGGCAATGGTGATTAAACAAATCACTTCTATGTGTAGCAGAAATAGTAACGCAAAAAGGGGAAGACCTTAGGTTTTTCTTCGACACCAATTGCACAAAGACCTACCAATCAACTATATGGGAGGCACAAAGCTTTAATTAGATAAACTGTCATTAAAATAGACTCATACAGAAAAAAGGCCTGTTTAAAGCGAGTAACAGATCTCTCGGCCAAACTAACTAAGCTGGTGGCAGCACGCAAACCTAACACTCCAGATCTGCTTGCCGAATTTATAAAGGTCCGAGGAGAATTAAACCTATGTCTTAGTAAACCGCACATATTGTATAAGATCAATATTCTTTCTAGCGTTTTCAAATGCTTGCCTAGTTGGTATGAAGCCTACTGTACTGGGTGTGGGTGAATTAATAGAGAAAGAATTGCAGTTAAGCGATTAGCTAGAACGTTGTTATAGAATTTTGCATTTGGTTTAATTAAAGAAATTGGCCTAAAATTGGAACATACAGAATGCTTTTACCTTCTTTTGGGATTCCCAACGGAATTTAGCTTGTTTGATGTTTTCATTAAATAAATTGGCTAAATGAGGTGCCAATAAGTCAATTAAAGTTTTATAATATTTATTGCTAAATCCATGAGGACCTGGAGGTTTAGATAATTTAAGTTCTTTATTAGCGAAAGTGACTCTCTCTAAAGCAGTGTTTCTCAGTCAAAATGACTGAGCCGCTGATTGACCCACATGTGCTGGAGCAGGGATATCCTTAAGACCTGACCTGTTTGTGTTCCCTGAGGACTGGAGTTGGGAAACACTGCTCTAAAGCAATGGAAGAATTCAATTTTTCAATTGAAATTGGATCTAGTTGTGTGAAAGAGGTAGTATTTAAAAATTATTCTATTTCTGAATTACTGGCCCATATTATACAGATTAAAGTAAAAGTCTATAAAAGGTATCAGTTATGTCTTTCGGGTTATTGGTCATTGTCCCTGAAAATGTTTTAATGGATATGGTTCTTATCAGGATCCGTGATCCTCAGAGTGCTCAGCGTGCGCCTCGCTTACCCCAACCCGCGACCGGCTGTTCCGCTTCTCCCGCCACCTGCAGCACATCTCGCCTGCCAGCGAACACCAGCATTCCATCTAGGGGGGCACGCAGACCACACTCTGCACTAAATGCCGACCCCACCTCCAGGCTACGCTCACGCAGCGCACACCCGCTATGCGCGGCACTCGCATACATGCACAGAACCTTCTTTGCTCCTTTGACTATACTACACCTGTTGCTAATTCCTCTGCCTAGTATACGCCTGTGCTGATTCTCTCCAGCCAACCACAGTGAGGCATACTACTGAGTATGCTCTCCTCTCATTGCACAATCTCCCTTTATATGCTCAGCTGCCACACTGGCAAATTGGCTGAGCATAAACCTTCCTATGAACAAAGTGTTCACTGATGTCTTCCCTCCACAGTCTTGTCGTGCTTCCAGATCCTTGTTCCTGACCTTAACTTTTCCTCGGGACTCCACTCTTCTGTTCGCCTGACCTCGGCTATGTACGACGATCCGCACCTCTCCAATCCAGACCACGGCTAAGTATCCCTTATGATTCGCTACTCTCCAACACCGACCTCTGCAAGTATTACTGACAATCCAGACCTCACCTATCACTACCCGGATACCTCGACTAATGTACACTCCAGACGCGCCCACACGGCTGTGGGTTGGTGTTATATCAAATCCCCACCTCGGCCTCGCAGTCATGCCATGTTTGAGGTGAGCACTCCGTTACAGTTCTATTGTTAGTTATATTAGCCTTTAGCTTGTTTGCAAGTAACCTATCTGCTTTATTTCCCTTTGTATAAAACTGTTCTTTAGTCCATCTCAAGGATTATTCTATTTTGTCTAAGGACTAGGTATTCACCTTTGTTCTAAATTGTGGGACTTTGTTATAACAAATCTTTTAGTTTAAAAAAATTGGCCATTAGGAAAAGTTGTTATGACTGCTGGATGGATTCCAAGTTCTGCAACTATAGAACACGAAGGGATACTGAAAATACTCTGCATGCTCCAGAAGTGGATCATTAGCTTGAGGCCAACTTGTTCTCGGGTAGGTAGCTGGTGGGTTAAGGGTGCTGTAAGAGAGAAGTACTCATTGGATATGTGTATGTTTAATAAATGTAAATCAAGGAGTAGACTGGATAGCACCTTAAAAAATGCAGAGCAGAACATTACTTTAAGGGACACTGTACCATAACTATTGTAATTAGCTCAATTACATTTTCAAGAAACAATTATATTAATGAAACCCTTATTAACAGGAACAACTGGAGCAGTGGACTTTTGTTATTATGAAAATGAAGCATTCACAATTTGTACTTTACATTTGTCTGTTATAAAGGAAGGTTTAACATTTACTGGTTTTAAACTGTAGAAAGGATAGTAAATCGGTTTATTATAATGTAGCTTCTCCTTGCAGATAATACTGTATAATGTTAATTTCACTTATTTTAACGTTAACCTACTTTATCTGAAGAAATATTTCTTGAGGCACAAGTTATCTTCCTGTGACCTAATCTCAAGGGATAATCTAATTAGGTCAAATGAATTCATGATCAAATATATTCATCTAGGAAAATAAATCATAATTGATTTTGAATTCTCTTTCTTCCTTAAATTTTGGAACGCTAATATATTATATTTGCTTTGATTATTTTTCATTTATAAAAAAAAGTGCCATATCAGATAGTTTACAGTAAATGAATTATCAAAGAGTTTCAGATTAAAAAAATAAACTAAGAGGCTTAGTATATATTCGCCAATGGAGCCGATCAGGCCCTTTTTTGGTTGGGGGTGAGCAAAAAATCCCCAATAAAGTCAGTTGGCAATTTCGTAAAAAAAATATTTTAAAAAGACCTATGCAGCTGATTTGGTCCCAATCTATATTGTGCGAAGTCGCCTTTTTGGGGCCACGCTCAGCCAAAAATTCCAATTAAAGTCAATGACATTTTTTGGTTTTGGACTATATAAAATTACCTTCAAAAAACATTTGTGTATTTCTCCAAAAGAGCGGTCCAAATGTTTTAAAATTCTATTTATTTGAATTTTTTGTGAAATCTTCCTAAAGTTTTCTATCTTGCAACCACGGTTTTGAGAACTGTTTTCGTATAAAAAGTTGAAAACTCGAAACTAATCTTTGAGGAAATCATAAATCATCGCCTATTCGCTTATATTTGTTTGTTTTTTTTGTCATTTTTAAAGTTAGTCTTAAGGTTTAAAAACGAAACATTTGAAACATATTTTAAAAGAGCATTCCACCCTAACTAACCTTCATTTTTTTTGTTTTTACAGAATTGGAACCAAGGGATCCTCCAAAGCTGAACCCCATGAATAAACATTGAAATGGTAGAGAATGAGTAACATGTATGAATGTATGTATGTCTTTATTTATATAGCGTTATTAATGTACATAGAGCTTCACAGCAGTAATACACGTGACAATCTTATAAATAACAAATGATATAAATAACCCATAAAGGGGAGAAGTGCTTCAGACATAAAAGTAACATTTAGGAAAAGGAGTCCCTGCTCTAAAGAGCTTACAATCTAATTGGTAGGTAGGAAGAACGTACAGAGACAGTAGGAGGGCGTTCTGGTAAGTGCATCTGCAAGGGGCCAAGGTTTATGTATGAGGTGTTAATTATCCGCCATGGAGCTACTCATTCTTCCTTAAGCAGGTGTGTTTTAAAGTGGGTCTTAAAGGTGGATAGAGAAGGTGCTAGACGGATATTGAGGGGAAGGGCATTCCAGAGGTGTGGGCCAGTCAGTGAGAAAGGTTTAAGGCGGGAGAGGGCTTTAGATACAAAGGGGGTAGAGAGAAGACATCCTTGAGCAGTACGCAAGAGTCGTAATGGTGTATAGTGAGAAATTAGGGCTGAGATGAAAGGAGGAGCAGAAGAGTGTAAAGCTTTAAAAGTGATGAGGAGAATTGAGCGTGAGATGCGGAAAATTTGATAGGAAGCCAGGAGAGGGATTTCAGCAGGGGACACGCTGAGACAGATTTCGAAAAATAGTAGAGCGATTCTGGCAGCAGCATTTAGGATAGATTGTAGGGGAGACTGGTGAGAGGCAGGAAGGCCAGACAGCAGGATGTTACGGTAGTCGAGCGTTTTTGTAGTCGAGCAACAGAGGAAAGGGTGTATCTTGGTAATATTGCGAAGGAAAAAACAACTGGTTTAAGCTACCTTTTGAATGTGAGAAGAGAATGTGAGAGAGGAGTCGAGTGTGACCCCTAGGCAGCGTGTTTGGGTTACTGGGTGAATGATAGTACTTCCAACAATAATGTAGAAGGAGGTAGTAGGGCCAGGTTTTGGAGCTCTGTTTTTGCCATTTTAAGTTTAAGTCGGCGGACGGCCATCCAGGGTGATATAGCAGAAAGACATTAAGAAACTTTAGTCTGTACAGCAGGTGTAAGGTGTTGAGAAAATGACACAAGAGGGAGACAGGACGATAGTTAGAAAAAGACAGGTAGTGTCAAGCTTGCTTTTTTTGAGTAATAGTATAACTGTTGCATGTTTGAAGGAAGAGGGAAAGGTACCAAAGTAGAGGGAGGAGTTAAAAATCTGTGTGAGCGTAGGGATTATACTAGGAGCAAGAGGTTTTAGGAGATGGAAAGGAATGGGGTCAAGACAGCAGGTGGTAGATGGAGAAGAGGAGAGCAGCAACGACACATCCTCTGTGAAAGCGGAAAAAGAGTCAAGGAAGGCAGGATGAGAGTTAGGAAGAGGTGTAGGATGGGAGGGGGATACAGAGGGGATGTCCTGACGTATATGGATTCCACCTTTTCCTTGAAATAATCAGCAAAGTCCTGAGGTAAGATGTAGGAAGAAGAAGAGGCAGCAGAGGGTGGTCTGAGTAGGGAGTCAAAGACAGAGAAGAGTCGGCGTAGATTAGACTTATGCGTGTTGATTAGTGACAAAAAGTAGGTTTGTTTAGCTTGAGAGAGGGCAACAGGACAGCATAAATTTGTAGTGAAGGATGTCTGCGAGAGTGTGAGATTTCCTTCAGAGTGCAGGAACGCAGTATGCACGTGTGGGAATTTAGCCACTGTCTGGGGTTAGAAGGGCGAGGACGTCAGAGAGAAAGCGGGCATGTAGATCAAGAGAGGAGGATAGGGCAGAGTTGTAGTTCCTGACCACGTTGTCAGGGTCTGGAGCCGAACTGAAGAGAGGGAGGAGCGTAAAGTGGAATCAAAAGCTGGTAGGTTAATAGAGCGCAGGTCTCGGCAGAAAATAGGGGTAGATGGAGGGAGAGAAGTGAGAGAGAGAAAATGAGATGAGGTGATGATCAGAGAGAGGAAAGGGGGAAATGGAGAAATCAGAGAGAGAAAAGTTTCTAGTGAAAACCAGGTCTACTGTAGGTAATGGCCATCCTTGTGCGTGCTAGCTGCAGTCCACTGTTGCAAGCCAAAAGAAAAGGTTAGAGAGAGAAATTGGGAAGCCCAAGGGAGAGAGGGGTCATCAATGTGGCAATTGAAGTCCCCAAGGAGAACAACAGGGGAGTCTGAGGAGAGAAAGAAAGAGAGCCAGGATTCAAAGTGAGTGAGAAGGACAGAAGGGGAATGAGTAGAGGTAGGTGGGCGATAGATGACCGCCACGTGGACAGGGAGAGGAGAGAAAAGCTGGACAGTCTGAGCCTCAAAGGAGGGAAAAGCAAGAGAGGAAGGAATAGGAATGGTACGGTAGCGGCAGATAGATGAGCAGGAGCCCCCACCCTCCACCCCTGACTTCAGGATGCAGAGTGTGGGGACAAAATGCCACCATAAGAGAGGGAAGCTTCCAGAGCAATGTCAGACTGAGTGAATCAAGTCTAGGTTATAGCAAAGAGGAGCAGAGAGTATGCACCAGAATAAGTAATGCACAGAGAGGAACTTGTTAGAAAGGGTGTGTGCATTCCAAATGGCACAGGAGAAAAGGAGAGAGGAGGGAGGGCAACAGGGGATAGGTAAGAGGTTAGAGGGGTTGACACCAGGAGTATAAGTTGCATGTGGAAGGCGAGGACGAGAACATACAGATGTAACCCATGTTCCCCCACCCTATCGGAGAATCACTGTGATTACCTGGTGATGGTGCTACCTGTTGTTTCATAGGAAGGCCTTGAGCATCCGCCGGTGGTAGTGGGGACAAACAGGACAGGCTTTAGGGCTCTCAGTTATTCACTTGGTACAGTGCCTCCATTCCCTGCAGGCTCCAACAGAGCTGGGTGCAGTTCCTGCAGGAAAGCTCTCTTGTACTCCCCCTGGTTAACTGCACTCTCAGGCAGGAGTATATAAAACAGGATCGGTCTTTATTCTTCAACACTCTACAGCATACATCAGGTACACTTGGATGGTTCCCTGGACTTACCCAGGGAGCTTGAGCCACAAAGGTCTATCCTTAGCTCCCTTATTTCCTGGTGGAATAAGGGGTAGTATCCCACTCCCCTGCGGGAGGGGAAGGAAGGTGGCCAGAACCCTGGCTCCACACTTCCAACTCTCAGCACAGAATAGACTGAACTAGCTCTCTGGAACTCTTCCAATTTGGTTCTGCAACCCCTTATGTACCAGGGGGAAGGTCTTAAGTCTGAGCCCGATTGGGCAGAACACAGATACCATGCCCGCCCCCCCCCCCTGCCACTCAAGGGAGCTGTTTACTGCAGGTGAAAACCCAGATTAACCCGAATACTGCCTGCACTGGTACCAGGGCTATGTGTTAGGTAGGGTAGATTAGTAGTCAAGAGGATACATGGCTACACAGAAATAAGGCAGGGACCAGGATTGGGAGAGATATCCCCAGAAGCAAGGAGGAGACGCATGGATAGAAAGATCATGTGTGAGGAGGATTTGTAGGGGTGTGTTTTAGTGCAGGGGGTATAACTGTATGGTGACAGAGGGCGCAGGTAAGAAAGGAGTTCATGTGAACTGAGAAGTGGTGAAGGAAGGAGAAATGGAGATATATGAATAGAGTTAGAAACATAATGAGACTGGAAGAAAGAAGCACGTATTTTGAAAAGAAGTGAGGTCAAAGCAAATAGAAACAGTATCGGCGACATGGTAGCAATAGTTTAGAGCGGAGATGTGTAGTCTGGGATAGATAATATCCTCCTTTCCAGCGTAGTCCCAAATCCAGGATTCAGGGCCAGTCGGTGTTGTGTTATCCACGTATTCACTCCTTTTGAACTCCCTTTTAAACTCCACTCTGCATGCTACGTAAAAAAGGGGCTGCTTTAAATGTATGCTGCTTGCCCCTGCATTGCATTACATTGCTTTTACTTCATTGCAATTCCAACATAGATTAGTGAATTGGGCAGGGCAGCAAATTATATATACAGTAATACCATGGGGAGAACTGGGAGGTGTGGGATAGTGGCTAAAGTTCTGATTTTCACAACAAAGTTGTGGGTTCAGTTCTCCTCCTGTATACTGAGTAGATTTTTATTTTAGAGAGGACAAAGTCTCCCAGATACAAAAATAGGGGCAGATTTGTCAAACAAAAAAATCATATAGAAAGCAATTTTTATTATTTACTGTACAGTAACACCTACAGTGGCACTTGTTTTTTGCCATTTATGTCCCTTTCACCTCAGGGTATTATATTACCTTTTCCCTGAAGGCAATAATCGCACAATTATAGCACCCAATTTATCATAGATTACTCCTTATAAATCCTACTCTTATAAATTAAGTTCCCCTAGGGCTTTCCAAATATGTGTAACGGGTAATCCCCCACCCAATAGCATATAGCATGTGTGTGCGGGGAACTTAATGTTACCAGGTGTGGTGCTTTACCTGTTAGGCTCACAGGAGGCCTAAACCTCCGCCACGGGGAGCCTGGGGCACGTATAAATAATAGGAGTAACCTTGTACTCAGTGCAGCGCCTCCACCTGCGATGGCTCCACCCGGAGGGGGGAGTAGTTCATCGCAGGACAATATATATATATATATATCACACACACAGCATGTAAAACAACCAATAACTTTACTGTAGCAACCGTACTTATTCATATATATATATATATATCAACAGGTGTCCCTCTCTAGAGGAGACACTAACTACTGCGTCTCGCAGGACGCTACCCCCTTTCACCGGGTGATCCCACCCCGTGTCCAGTAACCCCACACAATATGTCCCTTCACGTGAGATAGATATGTGTGACTGCGCAGCCACTAGTCCCGTGTAAGTATAATAGAGTATAGTTGGTGCACTTGGTGATGGTTACCTGCCGAGCACTCCAGTGCCCGGGCCTGCCAAGGAGCTTCAAAAAGGATCCGATGACCGCTGACCACAGGAACTACAGTCCGGGGCGATCCCACCCGGATGGCTGCTGCAGCGACAGCGAAGGTCTGAGCCCAGACCTCTGGATGGACGCCCAGCATCCGCTGTGTCCCTAACTGACTCTGGATAATAATAAGGGACAGGGTCCCTAACCTGGGGCCTGTCCCTGAACAACACAATACTACTGGTGACTCAGGCCTATCTTGGGCCTAGGGGGCTGCTGGCCTAGTGCAGGGAGTAACTGACTCCGGCACCCTACCTCCTTCCCCTAGCTGCTCCGGTCGCCTACCGTGCTCAGAGCCCACAAAATGTATCTAATCTCCCCTGCAGGGAGATGCTGCAGCCCTATTGGCTCCCTGGCGTCACGTGGGGTCCCCTAAGGCTCATGGGACTCATAGTCCCTGCTTAGAGCCCTCTCCTGGTAGGCTAGTGTCTCGCACGCGTCTTCTGCGCATGCGCGAGCTGCCTGTATGCCTAACATCGTTTGGGTCTTACCGCGCATGTGCGAGGCAATGCGCAATGGCGGCGCCCTGCTTCGGGAGCCGCCGGGAGCCTCGCAACGCGATCGCGTCCCCGGCAACCGCCCACACGCATCCCCAGCAACCGGCCGCAGCGAGTGCTCGGAGGGGGGGGGGCGCAACGGAAGGGGAACTGGGTTACATCCTCCCCCTGGTGAAAACCCCAACGTCCTCGCTTGGGATACATACTCAAATAACTATATACAGCAGTTATATAATAAAAATGCATCTTAGCGAATATAACTTAGCACATTGCATCAACTTTAAACGATGTTACACAATTCTGTGAGCATCACAATCACAGATTGGATTTTGCTCCGAGACCACTGCTGAACCTCATAATGGGGTGCCCCAATTTGATCATAGGTTACCCGATTTGGAGGGTACCTGACTCTTCTGCTCCTTCGGAGCTGTTCTTCTGCAACTCCCTCGGGGGAGTAATAAACACAGTCCTGAGGCTCAGCCTCTTCCCTTGAGGGGAGAAATGTCTCTGAACAGTCTCTGTTAGGCACAAAGCATGGGCTCTGTGGATCCAAAGGCTGGCCTGTTGGTGCCACCTTAGTAGGCGTTGGCCTACGGGGCCCTTTACCTCCGGGAGATGCCCCTTCTGTGGAGTAGTCCCTTTGAGAGGGTCCTTCCATAGGGTCTTCAGGAGTTTCAGAGTGGGTTTCGTTATTGACAGTCTCTTGACCCATCTCTGATAAGTCGGACTCACCGTTGAGCGGTGTGGCCAGTATTTCCGTTTCCTCATCTCCCACTTGTGGAATGGGGAGGAGGTGGTTACGGTGCCATACCTTTACCCGGCCTTCAGTGTCTTTGATGCGATAGACCGGGAGGCCAGGCATCTGAGATTCTATTTCATATACACCGTCTCTCCATCGGTCGGCCAATTTGTGTTTTCCCGGGACTCCCAGATTGCGAAGTAACACAGCGTCTCCAGGACGAAGTTCCCGATATTTGACCTTATGGTTGTATCGCCTTTTATTGTCAGCATTCAGCTTAGCTGTAGATTTCTCAGCCTGTTGGTAAGCCTGTTGCAAGTTGTCTTTGAGTCTTTGCACGTATTTGAAATGGGTAGCGTTGTGTATCCCATCTGTCGATACGCGAAGGCGTACATCTACTGGCAGTCTCGCCTCTCGTCCGAACATGAGGACGTAGGGAGAGAATCCAGTTGACTCGTGTCGGGTACAGTTGTACGCGTGAACCAAGGCCGCTACATGTCGACTCCACTCAGTCTTCTGAGCACCCTTTAGAGTTCCGAGCATGTCCAGTAAGGTTCGATTAAATCGTTCTGGCAACGCATCTCCTTCGGGATGATACGGAGTCGTTCGTGATTTAGAAATGTTCAGCATTTTGAGCAGTTCTCGGATCAACGTGCTCTCGAAGTCCCGACCTTGGTCTGAGTGAAGGCTGTTGGGAAGACCGTAGTGAACGAAGTACTTCTCCCATAATGGCAAAAACAAAATGACTAAAATCAGCGCTAGACCTATATATAAACAGTGCTGTGCACAATAAATGTGAGTGCATATAAATTGCAAATGCAGCCTAGTGTTCTATAAGGGGAATTATCTCTAAAATTCCCCAAATCAATAGTGAAAATACAAATATAGAAAAAAACCTGGCGCAGTGTACAAAGATATTAGTGAAAGATTAATTATAAAACAGTACAATATCAATAAAAAGGATATAAGTGATGAGAGTGGAGTCCTTTCTTTCAGATGTTTGAACGATAAGCGAACTCAGTTCCCAAAACTTGTGAAGAAAGCAGGGTTTTTTTTTTTCTTTCTGCTGCAGGCTGTTATCCTGTGTTGTGTGATAAAAACCATGGACAAAACATTGCGCAGTATTGTTTCAGCAATCGAATTCCCCCATGTATAGCTTCAACCAGTGCCTACTTACTAGATGCAAAGCAGGCAGCATGCAGTGGAGAGAATCTGTAAACTTCCAAGCCCAGGCGTTTTCAGGCTAGCACGAACCCCACGTGGTGCACCGTTTCTGGATGGGCTCAGATAGAATATCCTTCTCTGGGTGATGTCATCTGTCTCCGCCCCCGTGTTCCTATGTGTATGACTCCAAACAGGGATAAGAAGGAACAGAGGATTGCGCAATATCTACAACACCTTTTAATAACTCCAATTCTCGAACAGACATATACTCACAAACACAGTGAGTTCTAAAATCAATAAGAGCGCCCGACCCGGCTGTCCAGCAGCAAACACCAGTCCCTGGTAGTCCTTGCCGGTAGCCGCGTGTATCTCGCGTTGCTCCGGTGTAAGCTCCGTTCTTTTTCCTCAACACCACTATGGGAGAGGCGTAAGGGCTCAGAGACTCCGTCAAAATCCCAGCGGACTCCATTTCTTGCAAGACGTTCCTCACATCGTCCACATCCCTAGGGGCAATGCGACGAGAGCGTTCCCGGAACGGAGTGGCATCACTCAGTCTAATGGCATGTTGAGCGCTGCGACTGCACCCCACATCCATCTCACTCATGGAGAACACAGTCTGTCGTTTATTCAACTGGGTTGTCAGCTGCTCTTTCCACTCAGTGGGCAATGTCGACTCGCCGAAATTGAAGTCCAGATCGACTAACCGCTCACTCACTGCCACCTTCACCTGCGGCGTTGTTTCCACAGGGCTAACCGGATATATGCAACCCAGACTCTGTCCGGCATCAAGTTTCATCGGGAATGGGGAGATGTTCTGCACATATATGTAAGTTCGTAGAGGGATTTTAGTCATCCACTCCCTCACTTCGGGTAGTACCCTATACCCTCTCTGAACTTCTTCCTCCCTGGTACTCTCCAGAGAAAAGAGCTGATCGTTCTCATCTCGCTCGGGATAACAGCACCAGACGGCCATTCGTTGCACTCCCCTGGTAATATGGTCAGCAGTCCACGTTGACGATTGTAGAGATCCCCGTGATGCTCCAAGGCATAGACCCGGTTGCACTCTTCTCATAGGACGGGATCTAGGAGCGAATTGGCCAGCGGCAACTCATTGGTCTCTTTCAGGTATGCTCTGATTACAGCTTGTACAATATCAGTATTGGTTCCCAAGATGATCGGATACTTGCACTGGTCTTGGGGCTCCGGGCATACCATTGCCGCTACATGCATGGGTGTTTCTTGCCGGTATTCAGTTGGAGTATTTCCAGTTGAACCCTTACAATCCCATCGATGGGGTAGTCTTCATTACTTAACCCCCTAACCTTCATATGTTCGGCCGATCGCAGGGGGCAGTGTCTAAGGTGCTGGTCATAGAACTTGCGGATCCGGTGTCCAGTAGGGCAGATGCATAGATCCCTTCCAGCACAACAGGCACGATAGCCGAGGGGCCTACTTGACTGTAAGCTTCCCTTGGTAAGGCGTCATCACTTGGGCCGGAGTCAGGAGGAGCATCTTTGGTTCCAGTAGGGGTTTCTGGGTCAGACTCGGCCATTTGTACGCGGCAGACCATTGACCGGGCTGAATTTCCTCTATCTGGAGGTTTTTCCTCTGGAGGATCCTCCCTCTCCGGGCAATCGCTGGAGAAGTGGCCCTTCTTCCCGCAGTTATAGCAAACGACTTTGCGGCATTCAGGATGACCCTTGTACGTGGAAGATGATCTCTCGGAGGTACGGCCCTTCCCGGCAGGCGATTTGTGAGTCACCTCCTCTTCCTGGTTGGAAGATTTCTTACCCTTTGGGGCGGAGGGGACAGAGGTGTCACCCTTGATAGTTTCCTTGGTCTTTTTGGATTCATGAAAATGTAGCTGCACCTCATGTCCTCTGATGTGATGCAATAATTCCATGTAGCTGGGCGGTACAGAAGCGATCGGGGCGGCCCGCATCATTATAGCTATGGAGTTACTAGGCAACGACCCCTTTAGTAGCTGTTTGAGTCGGTACCGGTCCACTTTGGCGACTGAAATTATGTTTTTGGACAGGAGGTTCCCCAGCGACAGCTGTAGTTTGCGGACGAAGGCAGACAGATCCTCTCCTTCTTTTTGGCGGAGAGCTTTGAACTGGGCCATCAGCTCATCCTCGTCGTCTTCTCGGGTATAGGACTGAGTGAGCATTTCCACCAGTTCCTGTGCCGTAACTTCTCCTTCCACTTCACGATGCGTCCGTACCAGTTGGGAGGCTGGGGCTCTGAGACACTCAACCAACCTCTGTCTTTTGCTGGCTTCGGAGCACGACCACTCTGCTATTACTTGGAGAGTATGGTCCCGCCATGTTTCGATCCCTTCTTCTCCTGAAGGCGTCGGTAGAATCCCAGAAAAGGCTTTTCGTTTCTGGTAGCTCTGTGCTTGAGACAAAATGGTTATGGCTTCTACTAATTGGGAGGCTGTCACATTCAAGGATAGGCCTCCACTAAGGGGCTGACTACTGGTTCCAGTTCCTACGCTAGGCATGGTTGGGGAACTGCCTGACCGTCTATCAAGTGTAGGTGAGGTGGGTCGACTCCCCGCCCAGCTGCTAACTCCTCCTACACCGCTCGGAGTGAAGGAGACCTTAGGGGGACCTACCCTGTGAGGAGTACTGGTGGACGGTTCTTCGGGAGCCTGGGTGTCAGGATATATCATGATATAGTCCTCTGCGGAGGGCTCTGGCAGGTTTAATACATGGGGAACAGTCTCTGAACATATGTCGCGTTCGGTGGCCAGGAGGTAGGTGGTCCCCCGGCCGTCAACATCAAGTTTATAGTCTACCACTCGGGCGGTGTTCAGTCCTGGACAATTTCTTACTTGTCTGCGCACTGCAAATAAGTCTGTGTCGTTTGATACTCCCGCCACTGCAACCACGCGTCTTGGGGACATGCGGCGCGCTAAGGCCCAGTCATGGACTTCTTGCTTTGACGGCACAGACATGATGGCGTTTAAGTCGGACAATTTGATATGGAATAGGGCACCCCAGGTAGAATCTCAGCAGCGCCTCCAAATGTAACGGGTATTCCCCCACCCAATAGCATATAGCATGTGTGTGCGGGGAACTTAATGTTACCAGGTGTGGTGCTTTACCTGTTAGGCTCACAGGAGGCCTAAACCTCTGCCACGGGGATCCTGGGGCACGTATAAATAATAGGAGTAACCTTGTACTCAGTGCAGCGCCTCCACCTGCGATGGCTCCCACCGGAGGGGGGAGTGGTTCGTCGCAGGACAATATATATATCACACACACAGCATGTAAAACAACCAATAACTTTACTGTAGCAACCGTACATTATATATATATATTATATATATATATATATATAAATAAATATCAACAGGTGTCCCTCTCTAGAGGAGACACTAACTACTGCATCTCGCAGGACGCTACCCCCTTTCACCGGGTGATCCCACCCCATGTCCAGTAACCCCACACAATATGTCCCTTCACGTGAGATAGATATGTGTGACTGCGCAGCCACTAGTCCCGTGTAAGTATAATAGAGTATAGTTGGTGCACTTGGTGATGGTTACCTGCCGAGCACTCCAGTGCCCGAGCCTGCCAAGGAGCTTCACAAAGGAGCCGATGACCGCTGACCACAGGAACTACCGTCCGGGGCGATCCCACCCGGATGGCTGCTGCAGCAACAGCGAAGGTCTGAGCCCAGACCTTTGGATGGACACGCAGCGTCCACTGTGTCCCTAACTGACTCTGGATAATAATAAGGGGCAGGGTCCCTAACCTGGGGCCTGTACCTGAACAACACAACACTACTGGTGACTCAGGGCTATCTGGGGCCTAGGGGGCTGCTGGCCTAGTACAGGGAGTCACTGACTCCGGCACCCTACCTCCTTCCCCTAGCTGCTCCGGTCGCCGACTGCCTAACGTGCTCAGAGCCCGCAAAATGTATCTAATCTCCCCTGCAGGGAGATGCTGCAGCCCTATTGGCTCCCTGGCATCACGTGGGGTCCCCTAAGGCTCATGGGACTCGTATTCCCTGCTTAGAGCCCTCTCCTGGTAGGCTAGTGTCTCGCGCGCGTCTTCTGCGCATGCTCGAGCTGCCTGTATGCCTAACGTCGTCTGGGTCTTACCGCGCATGCGCAAAGCAATGCGCAATGGCGGCGCCCTGCTTCGGGAGCCGCCGGGAGCCTTGCAACGCGATCGCGTCCCCAGCAACCGCCCACACACATCCCCAGCAACCGGCCGCAGTGAGTGCTCGGAGGGGGGGGGGGGCCGCAACGGAAGGGGAACTGGGTTACATATGATTAATTGCTGCAGACAAAAACAAATGTTTAGAGCCAGGTAGCATATAGTTAGAATCATTCAGACTGGTGATGTCATCATGAGGATGCAATCACATCCCCTCTGAGCAGGAGCTGGCTGTCAGATTTTTAACTGAGGGCCAAATGTACCCTACTGGCCCACACATTAACTGTATATATAGGCACCATTAACACAATAGAACGCACACCCCTGATACATTCACCACATGCACACAACCCCATCACAAAATAATATACACATCCAACACACTTTTCCCATACACACACCTAATGCATTCCATAAAAAACACACACTGCAGAAACACACACCGAATGACTAGCTCAAATTCTCACACAAGACCAGCACAGACTCACACTGACCAGCACAAATTCTCACATACGCTGACTGGCACAGACACACACAGACTGGCACAAACAAACATTGACCAGCCTAGACACACACTGACCAACACAGACTCACAAACACATTCTGACTATTGCTGAGTTACATGCCCACTTGTATGCACGGCAATACAAATATCATTAACATATTTCTGCTCCCTTTTTTCTGCTACAGCATTTTGTGAATATTGATGAAACAATTAGCAATAGTTTTTGCAATTATTGACCTCTAATGAATCTTCGTCATTGGGGTAGATTCACTAAAGGACGATATAGCTGCAATAAAATATGGTGTTGTATTCACTAAGGATTATTTTTACATAAATCTGTAGCAATATTATTTTCATTTGAAAATAGTGCTAACTCAGCATTAAACCATGCTAGCGATACAAGTAAGTGATAGCTCATAGAAATAATCGTTAATCCGCACTAGGGATGCGAATGTGGAGGGGCGTCAGATATCACGTTTCTACCATAGGATTATTTAATAAGATTCCTTAACGAAACCCTATGGCAGATAATGATTGAACACCCTTGTTGGCTGAGGCAACAATGCATTGCAAAGTAATGCCTTCAGACACTGTACAAAAAACACAAGCATCATAGCCATATGAATTAAAAGAACAAAAAACGCAAAAGATATACTTAAATAAAAAACAGTGATATACAAACGTGATGTGTAAAATGATGACAAATGCTGCACGGGATGCAGCTCTCAGAAAGTGGTCTCCCAGTACGTTCAAATAGAAAGTATTGAGAATAGCTGAGATGCAAACACACTCAGGAAAACATTATGCTTCAAAATGTAGGTGTAACAACGGAGGTGAATATTCACACCCCCAAATTTGTGTCAGTCCTTCCAGAGTTTGAAAAGCACCAAAGATCCTGATGGAAAAAATATCAAAAGAGAAAGGATATAGTGTAAACTATTTAATGCTAGCACGCATCAGAAGACGTGAATCACAAGTACAGGATAGATGATTCAAACGAGCAGTGGGTGTTGTTTGCACACGGACACCCGTCCAGGGATTAGCTGCTCCAGCAGCAAAGGGCTATGGAATCCTCCCCACTACCCGCTGACATCCGGTATAGCACCGATACCTGCTGTGCTGGAAGACGCTGGCACACCGCGTCCCTCCGATACACTAGATGAGCTGGATTTCAACCAGCTGCTTGCCCGCGTGGTAAAGTTGGCAAAAGTCCATAGCAATCCAAAAACTGTGCAGATCTGCAGTCAGGTAGACTGATAGCTCACTTCACACACACTCACTCAGAAGAAAGTGTATTAAAGTGTATGCGTTTCACCGTTCTAACAGCTCCCTCAGGGGTTCTCCATTTTCTTTTAATATTTTTTTCCATCAGGATCTTTGGTGTTTTTCAAACTCTGGTAGGACCGACATAAATTTGGGGGTGTGAATATTCCCCTCCATTATTACACCAGCATTTTGAAGCATAATGTTTTCCTGAGTGTGATTGCGCCTCAGCTATTCTCAAAACTTTCTATATGAATTAATGGCTAAAAGGGAGCAGTATGATATCATAGGCATTACTGAAACATGGTGGGATGAAACTCATGACTGGACAATTAATTGAGAGGCGTATCCCCCTTTTCAGAAGGATCCAGCAAATAGAAGAGGAGGTGGAGTATGTTTATATGTTAAACCGGATCTAAAACCTATTATAAAGGGAAGATGTTTATGAAGGGAATTATGAAAATGTAGACACATTGTGAATGGAAATTAGCAGTGGAGGTAAAAGTTCAAAGAAAATGTTTGTAGGGATATGCTATTAACTACCAACATATCTGTGAGATTGAGGAAGCCAAAAATACTTTTGCAAATGGAGAAGGCATACAATTGAGGTCATTTTTGCAAAATCAGTCATTTTAATTATCCAGATACAGACTGGGGCAATGAGATTAGCATTACAACAAAAGGAACAAGGTTTTTGGAGGTGCTTAAAGACAATTATATGACCAAAATGTTTGAGGTACCAACCAGGAAAGGGCTGGATTTGGTAATATCAAACAATGTAGAAGTAATAACAAATATTTAAGTCTGGGAAGATGTGGGAAACAGTGATATAATAGTCTCATTTTAAATAAATGATCAACAACCATATTATATGGATTCAACAAAGACTTTACATTTTAAAAAGGCAGATTTTATTAAACTGAGGAATAATCTACAAGGGATAGATTGGGATGACATTTATGTAGGGAAAAGTGTGGAAGATAAATGGACAGTCTTTAAAACATTGTTAGAAACGCACTTATCACTTTAACTGTATACCCTTGGGTAATAAATATAAAAGAAACCAGTCTAAACCAATGTGGCTAAATAAACAGGTAGGAGAGGAAATGGAAAGGGCAGGAATTTAGATTCTTAAAGTCAGAAAGGATGGAGGCATTATATAAAAATTGATAATGGTAGGGAAAAGGGGGAGGGAAAGGGGCTCTTGCTAGAGTCTATGTAGTGGATGAGAGGTGCCTGGGGCTAATGAATAAGCAAGACCACTGGTCTCGAATGGACAAGAACAGGCAAGGCCCCCGTGATCTAGCACTCTACTCGTGTGTATATGATTTAGTTAAAATCTAACCTTTATTAGGTATATATTAAAATAATGTGACAAAACACTAACAAAACATAAACTACACTAATGTTAATAATAGGTGAAGTTATACTCCAAATCACAGTATTGTACTGTATACCTGTCTGTATACCTCTCTATACAGACAGAGTATGTTGTCATAAGCCTTGAAGTGTGAACATCCTTAAGGAATAGGGTCTAATATGTCCACAAATAGAACCCCAGATGTAATGTGAGTGCTATTGGTAAGACTTATATCTTCAAAGTCTCTTCGATAAGAGTTCAAAGGTCCAGGCTATATAGACACCTGTGATTAAGGAATAGGTGAAATTATACTTCAAATCACATTATAGTACTATGTGCTTGTCTCTACAGACAGTGACTTGCCCAAGGTCACAAGGAGCCGACACCGGGAATTGAACCAGGTTCCCCTGCTTCAACCTCAGTGATAGTCAGTGTCTTTACTCACTGAGCGACTCCTCCTCTCCTTATAAAATGAGGATTCTATGGGTTCTAACTTCTATGGCAACTTACAGTGCCTGTGATATTAGGAGTCTGCCACAATGCAGTGTGGCATAGCATAATGGTTGATGTTTAGATAGATATATCGCGATAATCGCATATCAGAGTTGCACCACGCGGCTGTATAGACAGACTGTGTGTGCAAATCACACTGGTAAATACAGGGTTTATGGTTATAATATGCCACGGTGTTAATGTTATATGGTCCGTACATATATTTTAATAATTGCAATGCTTAGTGCATAGTCCTTGATTATGCCACAGTATGGTAGTTTATTTCATCAAAAGTACCAGTCCTGGTTCTTGTTAAATATTCACAGACCACACATGGTAGCCACAAAGCTTCCCGATGTACTGTATTTGCAGGAGTTGTATGTCAAGTGATCCGTCTCCGTATCAGATATACACACCCACTGGAATAGTTACAAACGAACAGACTTAGTATACAAATTGTTGCAGCGCTTGATCAGCAGCTGAATATATAAGAAAGCCGTAGTATAGGCCACCGAATGGGTGTTTCAATTTCAAGGGGCCACCTTGAAGAGTCATTTGAAGACAGGAAACACGCGTCGGTGGTGCGCTATGTACGGTGCATACTAATGACGTAACCCCACTGCGGGTCAAAGCATTCTGGCACGATACTCGGTCTCAACTGAGACCGGAAATCTCTGTATCTTAAATATGTCAGGGTTAATACTACGATACATTTGAGCATCTGAAAGAGTAATGAGTTCAAGTTCCTCACGGCTACATTATTACATACACAGCAGGTATGTTTCGTAATTGAAACACCCATTCTGTACACCCATAAGGTAAGTGCCTTACCCTAAAACACCTTACCCTAAAACCACCTACCCTAAGAAATTACCCTAAAACCCATTAAGCTAACCCCTACCCTAACTTCTAAAACCCTTAACTGAAAACCCTACCCTAAACACTAAAACGCCTTAAATAAACCCCTACCCCAAGTGCTAAAACCAAGCCCACCCAAAACAGTAATAAAACTGACCTTAGAAGTGGCCAGCGGACAGAATTCCAGTGGCAGATAGGCTGCGGTGGTGGGGTGAGTCGTGGTGAAGCGCTGGCGGCCATTTGGCAGCAGTGAAGCGGCCGTGAGCAAATGTCCTATTCCATCTTAAAAGTGGATAGAGAGGGTGCCAGTCGGATACTGAGGGGAAAGGCATTCCAGAGGTGTGGGGCAGTGTGTGAAAGGTTTTAGGTGGGAGAGGGCTTTAAATACAAATGGGGTAGAGGGAAAACATACTTGAGCAGAATGCAAGAGTTGGAATGGCACATAGCAAGAAATTAGGGCTGAGATGTAAGGAGTGCATAGTCTTAAAAGTGAGGAAGAGAATTTTGTGTGTAATACAGGATTTGTATAAGAGATAGACTGTGTGCCTGTATGAGAGAGTGTGCCTGCATATGAGAGAGAGTGTCTGCAAGAGAGCGTCTGTGTCTCTGTATGAGTGAATGTGTGTGCATGAGTTAGTGAGTGTGTGCCTGTTTGAGAAAGTGTGCCCCAAAGGGAGGGAAAAGAAAGAGAGAGGGAGGAATAGGAAGGGTTTGGTAATGGCAGATAGAGAGGAGGAACCCCATGCCTCCACCCCTGCCATCAGGATGCAGAGTGTGGGAGAAAAAAAGGCTACCATAAGAGAAGGCAGCTTCTAGTGCCGAGTCAGGCTGAGTGAGCCAGATCTCAGTTATAGCAAATAGGAGCAGAGAGTGAGAGAGAAAGAAGTCATGCATAGAGAGGAACTTGTTGGAAAGGGAGCGAGCATTCCAAAGGGCACAGGAGACAGGGAGAGAACATGGAGGTTGATGGGGGGGTGGGAATGAGGTTAGAGGGGTTGACACCAGGAGGAGTCGAAATTGGATGTGGCAGGTGAGAATGAGAGCTTGTAGTAATAAGGCAGGGACCATGATTAGTAGAGATATCCGCAGAAGCAACGAGGAGAAGCATGGAAAGAAAGATAATGTGTGAGAAGGATTTATAGGGGTGTGTTTTAGTGCAGGGTGGATTTGCGTAGAGTCAGGGGGCGCAGAGAGGAAAGGAGCTAATGTGACCTGAGAACTGGATATGGAAGGGGAGATGGAGAAATATGAATGGAGTTAGAGACATAATGAGGCTGGTAGAAAGAAACACGTAGTTTAGAAGGGAGGTCAGAGCAAATATAAATAATAGATGAGGCATGGTAGTAGTGATAGTGTAGTGTTGAGAGGTGAGTGAGGACTGGTCAGTGCAAATTAAGTTAGGATAAGGATAAAGTGGAAGTTGTGAGAAATGCAATATACTGTATGAGTGGAGGAGCTCTAGAGTAAAGAGAGCTGGGTCTTCTTGAGTCTGTGATAGAAATTCTCCTCCTTTCCAGCCCAGTTCAAATTCAGTATCCAGGGCAAATAGGTGTTCTGTCATCTACTTGTTTCACTCCTGCTTAACTCCCTGTTAAACTCCACACGGTATGTCACTTTAAAAAGGACCACTTTAAGAAGGGCCTCTTTACATGTAGCCTGCTCCCCTTGTCTGTCTCTAGCTACATAGGTCTACAAATTTAGCTGACTCAATTAAGTTCTGCCTAGACAAAGCTCATTTAGCACATTCGAGGCACAGAAGGCAAATGTTATTTGTAATCAGACAGTTCTCATACCCAGTTGTTAGCAGTTGAAATGACTAAAGTAGGGTAAGTGGCTTAGGGTGAGGACTTAAGGTTTTTAGGGTAGGGGTTGGTAGCATTAGTATTAGGGGTTAAGATTTTTTTTTTTTTAGGGTAAAAGGTAAGGTTAGGGGCTTACCTTGGCGGGGAAACAGCCAGCAGCAAGATCTCACAATGACTAGGTGAGCGGCACCAAACGGTGACTTGGTGATGGCAAAATGGCCACGATCAAATGTCCTAGACCGTTCTATGATGTACAAAGTACATCAAATTATCACCTATTCAAGTATCATCTTGCCTATCTACAGATGTAGCAGATATTACCACTACCGTGTCCTGAGCGACCGTGTGGTTTTTTTCCATACAGTGTTACCTCAGCTTTATCTGTGTGATAAGAGGTAACATCTGCTACTTCTGTATATAGTGGCCCTTATACATTATACTGTACATAGTCAAGATTTGCCTAATGTCAGACTGGGGTAGGTGATAAAATTTAAATTTTTTCGAGGTAACCCAATGTTGCCAGGTATCAGAGTTTAGTGAGTAGTATATGAATAAATAATGTGGCATTACTCATTTGCAAACATCGTGTTAAAACTAACTGACATATTGCCACAGTAAAAAAAACACTAACTACTTTAACACTGGTGATATGGCATTAGTGAATCGGGGGATAAATAAAATTGGGGGATAAATAAAATTGGCATTGAACAAGGATAACCCAATTTTTTTCAATTACTGACCTTTAGTAAATTTACTGAAGGCCATTGTTTATTAAGCACATGTTACGGCAGCCTCTGTACAAGTTTCGCTACTTAAAAAGCCACAGGTTATTTCCAATCCCAGTTGTGATCAACCAAGCAAGATGACTGATGGAAATATATTCTTTTTTTTTTTTTAACTGCTTCATATTACATTAGCATTTTTCAGTTGATTTTATCAGAGATACTAGAAAAACAGCTACATTAAAATAATAATCTACTGTATATAAGAGAAAAATGTTAGCCGCAGTAAACCTTTAAAACACAGCCATATAGGATTATACAGCTTTTCACTTTCATACACAGCCAACTATGACTTGTCTGAATGCTCACATGTCACTTAATAAATGAGTATGACAAAGTTCCTAATTGAACTATACTGTACTTCATAAAGAATTTCACTTTAATGGATTGCCCATGTCAATTATACTTAGCAGTCATAAGCACTATTCTCAACACGTCACCATATTAAATTCCCTAAAGGATTCTAATTGATAGTTTAGTGTATAATAATTTTGCCAAGCACAGTATACAGTAAGCACTATAACATTTTTCCCACACACTGAGTCATAGGTTGTAACACAGGAAGTAACGGTTGGGAAACAGAGACATATAGAATATTAGAAACCTGAAAATGACAGCATACAACAGCAACCATAACTGCAGCTTATAAACTTGGTGTGATTTAACTATTATATTAATTTATAGCACTCGTTTATGATCTTCTAAACATTTACTTATTACCAGCGGCGGATCTGATGTCATTTGACACCGTGTGACGTCACGTTGGTGACTCCGGCAGCATCATTTGATGCTGAGATTCGGAAGGAGAAGGAGAGCGGCAGCAAGGAGTCGGCTGCCACATGTAAGTGCCTTCCTATCAGCCCGAAAAGCCTGAGAGCGCTGCATCTGTATATGGGGGTGGACATTTTTGCCGTCCACAAGTTTTGCTTCCCTAGGCCTGAGCCTATCAGGGCTATTGGGAAATCCTTTCCAAAAAGGACCAGAGGAGCGACTCTTGCAGCCATGAAAATAGAAAACACTACATAGTACAGCAATGTTTAAATGAGGAATACAGTGATAGTGTGGGGCTCACAAAGGGCTACTCACAGTAAAGCAGCCAAAACTGAGCAGTCATCCAACTTATGGGGTGGATGGTCCCTGTGATAGATGCAGCAACTGCCCGCAGACAATCTCCAAAGAAAGAAAAGACCATATAGTGTAGATTGTAAAATATAATGACAAGAAAAAATAAAAATGGAGGCTTACACTTAGGTAGGAATAATACAGCGTGGTTGGCAACAGATACCAGGTACACAGGGGTCGCGATCTCTCCGTGTATCATGTGGATCTCCGCTGCCTCTATCCACATCCGCACCTCTACCGGGGTTCGTGTCACTTCGCGTCATGGAACTCCGGCGTTGGTTGGTACGTCACTTCCGGCGCGTCGTGGGAACTCCGGCGCTGGCGTGTTATGATGCGGTCTCTATCTTTTCCACTGGCTGACAGGACACTCTACGCGTTTCGTCGTTAACACACGACTTCATCAGGAGTGATGATTGGCTGCATCTCTAGAGTTTATATACCCACTGACCCTGCACTTAATAATCATATGATTGGCTCTCTGCGGCGTTGCCAATGGCTACTAGGGGCGGTCTAAAACTCTTTAACTAAATACCTCCCTCTAATTAAAGGGGTATGGGACATTCGGAAACATGCAGAGAGCAGCGCTAACAGGAAAAGCGGCATTTTTTGGCGAAATCTGCCTTTAGAAAGGCAGTAATGGCGAGTTTTGAAAGAAGCGCCATTTTTTTTTTTTTTTGCAAATCTCGCCGCGCGGCTGGCGAGAACCTAAATCTCTCCAGTGTTGAAAACGGCCGTATTCAGAGAGGCGCGATCGCCATCTAGCGGCTGTTCGCGCCAAAAAAATGGCGCGATTTTCAACATTTTGCTTCGCAACAAAAGTTGGCAAGAAGCTGGAGCTCGGCGGCCGGTGGGGGAGAAAAAAAAAAAAAAAAGCGATTTTTTTACAACAAGTTTCAACAGCGCTCATATCGCCGGTTGAAACTCTCCATATGCAGACAGGATTTTAAATGCAGTTTTATGACCTTTCTGCATATGGAGATTAAATCACGCCAAAAAAGGTACTATTTTTTACTTTCTCCAATTAATTCCACCGCTGCTCTCTGCATGAGGCCCATAGTCTAGTATATTATTCAATAGCAGATTCAACAGTTATACATATACAATAAAATAAAACAATTTTACATTTAAAAATAGGCTTCCTAATTTATGAGAAAAATATGAAAAAAATACAAGAAAAATACAATATTTCATAACTAAATAGTACTACCCACATACCACATTAAAATCATAACACATTCACATTTATAAAATGGTAAACCACGATTGAGATAATCTCGGAGAGAACAGAGAGACAAAAAATATATATATTAGAATATATTGGGAAATCCGCCACTGCTTATTACATTATATTCAGATGTCTGAGCAGCAGCTGCGGGCCACAGCAGAGAGAGCAGCAGCTGCGGGCCACAGCAGAGAGAGCAGCAACTGCGGGCCACAGCAGAGGGAGCAGCAGCTGCGGGCCACAGCAGAGGGAGCAGCAGCTGCGGGCCACGGGACAGAGCGCCGCTGCGGGCCACGGGACAGAGCGCCGCTGCGGGCCACGGGACAGAGCGCCGCTGCGGGCCACGGGACAGAGCGCCGCTGCGGGCCACGGGACAGAGCGCCGCTGCGGGCCACGGGACAGAGCGCCGCTGCGGGCCACGGGACAGAGCGCCGCTGCGGGCCACGGGACAGAGCGCCGCTGCACACAGCAGCGGGTCACAGGAGAGCGCAGCTGCGGTCACAGGAGAGAGCGCAGCTGCGGGTCACACAGCTGCGGGTCACAGGAGAGAGTGCAGCTGCGGGTCACAGGAGAGAGCGCAGCTGCGGGTCACACAGCTGCGGGTCACAGGAGAGAGCGCAGCTGCGGGTCACAGGAGAGAGCGCAGCTGCGGGTCACACAGCTGTGGGTCACAGGAGAGAGCAGCTGCGGGCCACAGCATTGCAATCTGCTCTGAGCAACAGCAGATTCAATGTGATTACTTAAGGAGAGCCCGGAGGATTTACACGGAGAGCAATGGAGTCTCACACAGGGAGCCCTGCTGCTTCATACAGAGGTAGGGTGAACAGATTTCCAAAAGTAAAAACCGGGACACAATAAAAATGTATTTAGAAAAGAAATTACATAGCTTAAAAATAAATATTATAATGGTATTTGTCCAATAGTGTCGCCATTTATACTGTTTTATTAATTTCTCTCTCCCCCCTCCACATCTTTTCCCGCTCTCCTCACCTCCTCCACCATCTCTCACACAGACACACAGATTCCTTTCCTCTCCCCAGTCTTAGTGTCTCTCCCACACAGGTAGCTTTTGTCTCAGGAAGGGACTATGCCCCCAAAACGTTCCTGTAGCTCTTCCTATAACTATGCAGTAAAATTTAGCATATGTTTGCAGTACAAAACCAATATATCTCTCCCCCCAGGTCTGTGTGTGTGTCTCTCTCTTTCTCCCTAGTCAGTGTGTGTGTCTCACTCTCTCTCCCCCCCCCCTAGGTCTGTGTGTGTGTCTCTCTCTCTCCCCCCCCCCCAGTCAGTGTCTGTCTGTCTCTCTCTCTCTCTCTCTCTCTTTCTCCCATCAGTGTGTGTGTCTCACTCTCTCCCCTAGTCAGTGTGTGTGTCTCACTCTCTCCCCCCCCCCCTAGGTCTGTGTGTGTGTGTGTGTGTGTCTCTCTCCCCAGGTCTGGGTATCTTTCACTCCCCAGGTCTGTCTGTTGGTGTGTGTGTGTGTGTCTCTCTCTCTCCCCAGGTCTGTGTGTCTCCCTCTCATTCTCCCTAGTCAGTGTGTGTGTGTGTGTGTGTGTCTCTCTCTCTTTCTCTCTCTCTCCCTCCCCCAGGTCTGTGTGTGTATCTCTCTCTCCCAAGGTCTGTTTGTGTATCTCTCTCTCCCCAGGTCTGTGTGTGCTTGTGTATCTCACTCTGTCTCTGCAGACCCTACCTGTCACAGGAGTAGGGGGGAATCCATCTTAGGCCCTGGTAGCAGAAGTACTCACTGCTTCCGGGTCTTACTGAAAGGCTCCTCTGCTGCTAACCCCGCCCCCAGCCTCCTCTACCAGGCCAATCATCTGCTATCCTCCCTGCCCCCAACCTTCTCTTTTGCTAACCCCGCCCCCAGCCTCCTCTACCAGGCCAATCATCTGCTCTGCTGCGCCAATCATCTGCTCTTCTCCCCACCGGCATCACCTGCTCTGTGAAAACCGGGACACTCAGCAAAAAAAGGGACATTTCGGGGTATGTCGACCCACCGGAACACATAATAAACCTGGACTGTCCCTGTTAGGCCAGGGCCATGGTCAAAAAGACCGTGCTGAGCCGCGCCGAGGGGAAACATCATCCCTATCAGCACGGCTTTAGACGGCGCTTCCGCAGGCGTGTGGAATTTCAGCCGACAGCCCTATTAAATTTTTCCCGCTGAGGGAAGCGCAGGGCCGGTCACGTGACCGCCAAAGGCCAATGGCAGTCCGTGACGTCGGCGCCGTGACGTGGCTCGCTAGCCCCGCCTCCCGCCCGCCTCCCACCCGGCACACAAGCGCGCTCGCTGACGCTCATGCAGGCACACGAAAAAGCTCCTGATTGAGCAGGAGAGCATGAGCGCTCTTGTTGTCACCATGTCCGAGGCCTTAAACCAAGACATCTGGTCACCCTATACAAAGGGTCATGCAGCTAGCCAAGCTCACTGACATCCCAAGTAGTTCCCAATTCCTTTTACTCTTAACACCTCTGTTAGAGGTTGGGGGAGAAGAGAGGGAGGTGGCTGTCCAATGAATCCACCACCACCCTTTCCATGCAGAGGTACTTCCTGAGATTTCCCCTGAGCTTTCCATCATGCGGCTTTAGGCTGCGGTCCCAGGAGGGAGGTAGGGGGGGCGGCGCGTGCACAGCGCTTCACCACATCTGTGGTCTTGTGAGAGAGGGTGAGATTGCGACGGGAGGGGGCGTGGTGGGGGTTTGCGGGGGCGTGGCCATGACCTCACGCGGCTGGTTCGCCCTCATTGGCTGAACCGCCGGCAGGAGCCACGCCTCCGTCGTAAGTTCCAAATACAATTTTTTTGTATTTGTGAAAACTTGCAGTACAGCGCGGCTGCCAAATGCGCACCGAGGCAGGTACTGGGCCCGGTCTGGTTGGGGGCGGTGCTTGTGCGCACACGAACGCACTGGGACCGCAGCCCTAGAGCATGACCCTCTTGTTCTAGCCTGTCTCTTTCTCTGAAACTTGCTTCCTTCCTTTATTTTGCTGATACACTTCATGTATCGAACATTTCTATTAAATTGCTCCTCTGCCTTAACTCTTCAAAGCTGTACATGTATAGTTGTACAGTCAACTACTTGGGGTTATTGATTAGACTGTGACGATGCTAATAGGGGCATTATTGTACGGAATTTCCCCTTAACTACAATATGCATTTCCGTGCAGTAAAACACGATCGACTCTATTGCAGGAATAACTTTAAGTATTGTTTTACGAGTTAGGCCTTGATTATACCAAGTGCTGCAAGGGGGCAGCGCTATTCTGTGACGTCACCCAGCGCTGCCGCCGAGCAGCATCTTGATTATACCGGGGAGAGAGAGCAGAGGAGGCTTGGAGGCGGGGTGGAGGCGTGGCCATGAGTGATTTGCCCTCATTGGCTGAACCGCTCACGTGACACGGCCGTCGCAAAAAAACAAATTTTTCAGTCTTTTCCCCAGGCGTCTGCTTTGCAGTAGGGTGCGCAGCAACCGTCGCTTGTGGTATGAGCACTCTCCATGGATGTAAGGTACATGTTTTGGCGCTTCTACACGCAACGCGCGATTTTTGGTATAATCACGGCCTTTGGTACAAGAAAGGAGGCGAACAGTCTATATTGCCTTGTAAACTTTAAATACATTTCTATAATTTATGGCTTCAATTTAAGCAATGTCTCTTCTCTACCTACTACTACTGGCATTCATTCCATTCATTCTGTGACTTGGAAATGAGTTATATTAGTGATAAGGGGCTGGGGGTTTGCACAATGGCAAAAATTGCGGCCAAATATTTGTTTTATATTTCTTTTTTAGAATTTGAAGGATGGATATTTGGAAACCTTGTAAACTACACTTGATATTTTATGAGTTTTTACGATCAATGAAGTGTTGGCAATAAATTTGATTGTAGGTAGGCTACAAAAAAAATCAATTTTCCAATATTTCTACTTTTTTATAACCTACATATTGTAAATATTATTTTTCCTTTAGCGAGCATGCAGTCTGTGAAATGCTCCGTTGATAAGCCACCCATTGCCAAGATTGATATTCATCAGGTAATGACATTTCCAGCATAACTTATCTCTTGCACATGAAAAAGACAGAATTACTTATTTGACTTAATACATTTTATTACCCATTACTTCACTTCAAGATAAAGATTGAAATACAATATTATACATTTCCCCAAAATTACACGTAGCCCTCTTTCCCCCTTACTAAAGAGACTACCGGTACTGCCGTTACCTGATGGCTCACAGAAGACCGGAGCCTCCGCCACTGGGAGCCTGGGGTGATCGGATATCCACCTCGGTGCAGTGCCTCCACCTGAAAGGGATCCTGCTGCAGCAGGATAAGCCCCTCCCAGGAACAATACCAGTAATACACACACGTCTGTATATATAATAAAAACCTTTACTATACACCCACACAGTAGAACAATCCCCAACTCAGTACCACCAACGAGTGTCCCCAAAGTACATTAGGTGCTAGGCACCAATACCCTGATGTCCTTTTCCCCAATGTCTGGGCCCACCCAAAAGTGTAGGGAGTAGCGCTACCCGTGAGTTGTTGGTGCACTTTGTGAGGTCCCTGCCAAGTACTCCAGTACTCAGTGTGGCCGACTTAGCGATGTGGATCTGCTGATCCAGCAACGTCATGTCCGCGTACAGTACCTAAGGGGCCTTCCCTAAAGCAACCACAATCTAAGTGGAAGGGGCATATCTACAATAGGACCAGAGGGGGAAATATGGCCAGTCTGATTGCCACTTCCACTCAGGCCCTACCTTCCACTTCTCTGTCCTGGCTCCAACTGGCGTGGTCTTCCTCAAGCGCGCCAAAAGTATCTCTCTTGCTGCCGTGATCCATGCAACCCTATTGACTGCTGCGCATCAGCTGTCTCTATCGCCCAGAGCATGCTGGGAAATGTAGTTCCCCTGCGGGTCCCTGTTTGTATTGGCCGCCGCAAATACCAGAGTCAGTACTGCGCATGCGTGATCAAAATGGCTGCTGCTACTCACTGCGCATGCGCCGGGCATCTAAGATGGTGGCCTCCGCTGATCGGGTGCGCCGCGGAGCTCTGGCGATTCAATCGCCACTCCGGCCTCAACCGTAGCGCTTCCTGCAACTGTGCCAGGTCCGCCTGCCACTCCGGCGGCACCCGCACAACTCCGCATCCAGCCGCCGCCTCCCTGCGCGCGTCCGGACCGCAGGTAAAAGGGGACCAAGGGGAAACTGGCTACATCCATGTACCAACAAAGCAGACATCTAAAATAGAATCAACCCTTCCCATTTAAGCATATTAATATAAATATGAAACAAATAATGAATGGTAAATGTGACTAGACGTACATTTGTCACTGTTCTTGACAATCTTGAAATGTGTACGGTAATTTCTTCTTCTATTACTGCTCATGTTTTTCAGGCATTTCTGAATATTTAGAACGTGACAAATTATTTTAATTGGTGGCATCTGGCACTTCCCAAGTCATATGGTGAACTGAGCATTACTAATGGTATCAACAGAGCAAAAACAGTGACCATTTTTTCCCCTCACTTATTCTTTCTGATCTCTGAAAAAGCAGGTTGCCTTGTATACCAAATCGGAGATCTGATTGCTACTCCACTGCTATGATTCTGACCTGGAGGTTCACAATTAGTGTCAATTATCCTGAATGACATGCATTTCAAGAGAGATCCTTTAATCCCACCTAATTCTGTATATGATATATAAAGACAAGGGTTTGTTTGAAATTTAGCATTCCTGTCTTGTACATAAAGCTTCTGCAAGGGAATCTCTAATGAACATGACATCATCTGAGAATAGCACACTGGGGGAATGAGCTGATGCACCATGTCTGCTGCTATCATTTTCAATTGGATAACTACATACTATAGACATGTATTGCGCTATCCTGGATTTCTTCCCCTGGAAGACTGATTTCTAACACATGCTGTCTTACTACTGTAAATACTTGGCAAAAAGAAATGTAATATCTTGAAATGCATTTGTGGAATTCAATAAATGCGAGAGAATTACCACTTGTATAACTTGCAGATTACTATGAAATCACTGTATAATTTGCATACTGATTTCTTCAGACCATGTAATTTTATTCCAGTTGGGCCAGTGGTTGATTTTCCATTAGGCCTGATAGGCCCGTGCCTAAGGCCCGGGCCATAGAGCACTCAGGCGTGCTGAGCCGCGCTGAACAGATGCAGAAAGCCCCTGCATCTGTTATCAGCGCGGCTATAGTTTCTCCCTGCTCATGCGCGCTGATGCGCGCTGAGGAGGAGAAACTCTTCCCCGAGCGCCAAACTGATATTTGGTGCTCGGGGAAGCGGAGAAGCGGTCACGTGACCGCTCCCATCCAATGGGGCTGCAGCCGGTTCCCTACAGAGCCGCCATTACCAGACAGAAGGCATTGTGTGTTGTGTGTGTTGTGTGTGTGTAGGAGGGGGGGGGGAGAGGGTGATGCCCCGATCGCTGTCTCCCTTCTGCTCCGGTCCCTGCCCCCCTTCTGCTCCGGTCCCTGCCCCCCTTCTGCTCCGGTCCCTGCCCCCCTTCTGCTCCGGTCCCTGCCCCCCTTCTGCTCCGGTCCCTGCCCCCCTTTTGCTCCAGTCCCTGTCTCGTGTGTGTGTGTGTGTTTGCATTATGTGTATGCATGTGTGTGTATGTGTGCATGTGTGTGTGTCTGTGTGTGCATATGTGTGTATGCATGTATGCATGTGTGTGTGTGTATAGTAGCGATGAAGTCTCCGGGAAGCGCAATATATGTAAAGAAAAATAAAATAGTGATAGTGCAATATTGTAAAAATTAGGTTAAAAAAATGATGACACTGCTCTCTATTATGTACTCACAAACGTGTGAGGTTTTGCAGGCACATAAAGGTATCTTTTTGGGACGCTCTTAGTTGTCACTCAATCACCAGGAGATGCAGAAATCAGTGTTTCCCCGTATGAATGGACTCCCAGGGACCTTATTTAAAAGATACAACTGGACATAGTGCAGACTGTATGTATAGTTTATAAATGGTAGGTAAAACAAATTACACTCACATGGTTTCAGATACAAGCAAGCATTTAGATCTCAATTGTATTGTATTGTATTGTATGTCTTTATTTATATAGCGCCATTAGTGTACATAGCGCTTCACAGTAGTAATACATGTGGTAATCAAATAAATAACAGATAATATAAATAACAGATCATGGGAATAAGTGCTTTAGACATAAAAGTAACATTTTGGAAGAGGAGTCCCTGCCCCGAGGAGCTTACAGTCTAATTGGTAGGTAGGGAGAACGTACAGAGACAGTAGGAGGGAGTTCTGGTAAGTGCGTCTGCAGGGGGCCAAGCATTATGTATCGTGTTTAGAATATCCACAGTGCTATTCATATGCTTCTTTAAGCAAGTGTGTCTTAAGGTGGGTCTTAAAGGTGGATAGAGAGGGTGCTAGTCGGGTACTGAGGGGAAGGGCATTCCAGAGGTGTGGGGCAGTCAGTGAAAAAGGTTTAAGGCGGGAGAGGGCTTTAGATACAAAGGGGGTAGAAAGAAGACATCCTTGAGAAGAACGCAAGAGTCTAGATGGTGCATACCGAGAAATTAGGGATGAGATGTAAGGAGGGGCAGAAGAATGTAAAGCTTTAAAAGTGAGGAGAAGAATGGAGTGTGAGATGCGGGATTTGATCGGAAGCCAGGAGAGGGATTTCATGAGGGGAGATGCTGAGACAGATCTAGGAAAGAGTAGAGTGATTCTGGCAGCAGCATTTAGGATAGATTGTAGGGGAGACAGGTGAGAGGCAGGAAGGCCGGACAGCAGGAGGTTACAGTAATCAAGACGGGAGAGAATGAGGGCCTGAGTCAGAGTTTTAGCAGTCGAACAACAGAGGAAAGGGCTATTCTGAAGCCAGGGCACGTTGGTATGAATGGCTCCCGATAGCATTAACACAGTTCCCTTTTAAATCACTCCAAGTCCTGTAATATTTCCTCCACTTTATTGGGAAAAGGTAGCAGGGTACAGATGCTTGTGGATAGTGTGTATTGGTGATTATTAGTTAGGAACCGGTAAAAAGAGATGGCCTCACCAAGGGTTATAAACAGAGAAAGGTTCTTTACTCACTGTCTCCAGGGTTGAAAAGGAAGTGAGGTGCGGTGTGGGCAAAGGAAAAGTCTAGGGGCAGACCATGTCTGAACAAACAGGAGGGGGGGCAGACTAGCCCATTCTGGTGAGGATCTCAGAGACTGCTGTAGCAGCTCACTGATGTCATGCTCGCAGGCAAGGAGTGCAACATTGTTGCAAGCCACGCAGGCACAGTATGTGTCTGCAGACTCCATGCAGCTGGGAATAAACTCTGACAGGCAGAAACTGCAAAGGAGAGAGGGGGGTGAGTCAGAAATGTGGCTCTTGTTCCATAACACTCCCCGTCTGGTATCTGTAGATACCACTATATGGCAAGCTATGTGGAACATATGTGCAATACATACAACATAACAATATACTGCAAAGGTCCATATTTCCATAGCAATGTGATACCGGCTGGTACCACTGGCATCAAAGTCCTTTGGCCAGGCTTTCCAGTAAGGGAAGCCGGGTGGGTGCGCAGCTCTTGGTTAGCTTGACGCACCACAATGTCTCTTAAAAGTCCACGGCACTCTTGGTCGCGCAGGTATCTTTGGATACTATTGTCTCTATTGTCCTTAGTGTTTATTTGTAATTCCTTGCATGCTCCAACGAAATTGGTACCACAATCGGAGCGTATTTGTTTAACTGGTCCTCTGACTGCAAAGAACCTTCTGAGGGCATTTATGAAGCTTGAAGCATCCATAGATTCTATAACCTCGATGTGTATAGCTCGTGTACTCATGCAGGTGAAGAGTACCGCCCATCGTTTGCTGTTTGCTAGCCCGCCTCTAGTTCTACGTGAGATGACCATCCAGGGCCCAAATACATCGAGTCCTACATAGGTAAAGGGGGGTTCTGTGTTAAGTCTGTCGACAGGTAGATCCGCCATCCTTTGGTCTTGGCTTTTGCCTCTCAGCATTCGGCACCTAACACATTTGTGGAGATTACTGGCCACGCACCTTTTCATGCCAACGACCCAAATGCCCGCCGCCCTAATGGCGCCTTCGGTGAAGTGTCGTCCCTGATGCATGACTTGTTCGTGGTAGTGACGCACCAACAAAGTGGCGATGTGATGCCGGCCAGGGATGATGAGAGGGTTGCTTTCCTCCCTGCTCAGTTGGGACTTATTGAGGCGGCCTCCTACTCTCATGAGGCCGTCGTTGTCGATGAAGGGATTCAACTTCCAAAGTGGACTGTTTTTGTTAACACTCTTCTTTCCGCGAATGCAATTGATCTCTTCCGCATATGTTTCCCTTTGAACATGACTCAGAACAGTTTCCTTAGCCTTTGTAATTTCCTCTACGGTGTGCAGCTCTTTGCAGATGTGCCAGCCGTGGCAACCGGTAGTTTTACCGTCTGGTGTCTGGCGGAAGGAGGAGGCTATATGCCCGAGATGGGCTACTGTTCGCAGAAGGGCCGTCCATCTTGAGAAGCGTTGGAATCGATGTGATCCGAATGCGTTTTTGTGCGATACATTGGTGAGTACTACGGATACTTGTGGGGGCCTTATCTCCGTATCCTTTTCGGGGTCCACGAGTTCAAAATCGTCAACTGGGGTTAGTAGCGTTTCCGCAGGCTGCGCAAGAAACATTGGTCCTGTGAGCCACGACGTATTCTGCAGTTGAGATGCGGGTACTGATCTAGTGGCGTGATCTGCGGGATTTTGCTCTGTGGGCACGTGGTGCCATTGTTCTGGTTGGGTTGACTTCCTGATTCTTTCTACGCGGTTAGCTACGTATACGTAGAATCTCCTTTTCTTATTGTAGATGTATCCCAGTACCACCTTGCTATCTGTGTAGAGTTTGACGGCATCTGGTTTGCTGTCCATCTCATTCTCGATAAGCTCCGCCAGTTCTACTGCTAGCACTGCACCACACAGCTCGAGTCTGGGTATAGTATGGTCAGGTTGTGGCGCCAGCTTAGCTTTGCCAAGGATGAACCTGATGTGGCAACTTCCATCCACGTCCGTGGTTTTTAGGTAGGCCACCGCTGCTATAGCTTTGGTGGAGGCATCTGAGAACACGCAAAGCTCTTTGCTGTGTGCGGCGGTGAGAGATATAGGTGAATAGGGGCGTGGGATTTGCAGTTGCTCGAGGGCCTTCAGGGAGTGTCTCCACGTTTCCCACTCTTTCCGTTTTTCTGGAGGTAGTGGGGTGTCCCATTCCTGTTTTTCGAAGGACATTTCTCTGAGGAGGGACTTCCCTTGTATAGTGACAGGAGCCACGAATCCTAGCGGGTCGTAGAGACTGTTAACGGTGGACAGGACTCCGCGACGTGTGAAGGGTTTTTCTTCGATGGCTACCTGGAACGTGAAGGTGTCCGTTTTAAGATTCCAGCTTATCCCCAGGCTCCGCTGTATGGGAGGCGTGTCGGTCCCCAGATCCAAATTCTTGAGATCTGGTGCTTGATCATCTGCGTGAAACGCCTTCATCACTGTGGCACTGTTGGAAGCTATTTTGTGCAACCTTAGGTTGGCCTTCGCTAACATCTTTTGTGTCCTCTTGAGTAGATCTACGGCTTCTTCTTCGGTGGGAACTGATTTTAATCCGTCGTCCACATAGAAGTCTCTTTCGACGAAGCTCCTGGCGTCTTTCCCGAACTCTGCTTCTCCGTCTTGGGCCGTTCTTCTGAGGCCGTAGGCTGCCACTGCAGGTGATGGGCTGTTCCCGAAGACATGTACTTTCATGCGGTACTCCGTGATTTCTTTTTCTACGTCGTCATCTTGGTACCACAGGAATCTTAGGTAGTTACGGTTGTCTTCTCGCGCAAGGAAGCAGTGGAACATCTGTTGAATGTCTGCGGTTACGGCGATAGGTTCCTTGCGGAAGCGGATCAGCACTCCCAGAAGACTGTTCGTCAGATCCGGCCCGGTGAGGAGAACATCGTTTAGGGAGACTCCCTGATGCTGAGCGCTGGAGTCGAATACCACTCGGATTTGGCCAGGTTTCTGGGGGTGGTAGACGCCAAACGACGGGAGGTACCAGCATTCTTCGCCTTCTTTCATTGGGGGCGCCGACTCTGCATGGCCACTGTGGAAGATTTTTTGCATGAAGGCCACAAAGTGTTCCTTGGTCTCCGGTTTCCTTTGTAGGTTACGGCGGAGCGAAGCGAGCCTAGACATAGCATGGTCTCTGTTGTTTGGGAGGCGTCTTCTTGGCGAGCGGAAAGGTAGTGGGGCCACCCAACTGCCCAATTCGTCCTTGAAGAGCTCCTTATCCATTAACCTCAAGAATTCTTTGTCTTCCATTGATGGCGCCTGTTTGTCGTCGTCCTTTGTTGTCTGGAACACTGTACTCCCTAGGTCATTGGGGTATTTTCTTGCCACAGGCGCATCTCCGTAGTTCCTTTTGGTCTCCAGCTTCTCGTGGACCTGAAAGTGGTTCGGACAAGGTTTGAAGTGGGATATACGACCGTTTTCCAACAAGTTCGTCTGTAGGGCGCCTACGTTGTCGGGTCCTCGTATCCTGTCTATGCATACTTCTCCAACTACCACCCATCCTAGATCGAGCCTTTGGGCGCTTGGGCCGTTGTGGTCCCCATTTCGCTGTTCGCGGATCTTGTGTGCTCTCATGATGTCTCTGCCAAGTAGCAGCAGGATCTGGGCATCTTCGTCTAGTGGTGGGATATGATCGGCAATGGTTTTTAGATGGGGATGGTGTCGCGCCACGTCTGGCGTGGGGATCTCAGTCCTATCTTCCGCCATGTGATTGCACTCGATGAGTGTGGGAAGGGGCATGCTCACTTTGCCGTCTATTGAGCATATGGTGTAGCCATTCACTCTTCTCCCTGTAGTCTCCATTCGCCCTGCGCACGTTCTGAGAGTGTAAGGAGAAGTACTGTCTTGTATGCCGAACATATCGAAGAATTCTGACCTGACCAGCGATCGGTTGCTCTGGTCGTCGATGATTGCATACATCCGTTTGGCTCTTTGGGGTTGTCCCTCTGGGTGCACTGCTACCAGACATATTTTAGAGCAAGATCTACCGTCGTCTCCTTCTCCGCATACTTCTGTGCATTTGGATGCTACTGACGTCGGGGGGTGTGTGTCTCCCACTTCTTCCTCCCCGCCCTGCTTTGTCGGAGGGTTAGGGGCTTTGCTTGCTTTGGGCTTCATAGCTTCCGGGTGTAGAGCGGCTATGTGCCTGTCGCTATCGCACCCTGTGCATTTCATAGCTTCTTTGCAGTCCTTGAATAAATGAGTTGTGGAAGCACAACATTTGAAACAGGCTCCCCATTCCCTGAGTAGGTTCTTTCGCTCCTCTATGGGTTTCATCCTGAATCCGAAGCACTTGTTAAGTGGATGCGGCTTTTTGTGGATAGGGCATTCTTTGTTAAGGTCCCTTGGTTTTTTGTCCCTGTCGGCCGTCTGGCTGGGACTCGCGTGGGTCGTAGGGGGCACGTCCGTCCTGTGGACCGAGATGGGTGTTCTGGAGTCCTTGCACCTTGCTGTTGACCTTTCGTTCCTCGGGTGGCTGGCGCTGGATGTGGTTTGCGCCCCTAAGATGAAGCTGGGGTCGTTTCTTGTCTTTGCCGCTTCGCAGATGAAGCTCACGAAGAATGAGAATGGGGGGAAGACAACCTGCTTCTCCCTTTTGTATTTGGAACCTTGTGAAAGCCACCTTTCTTGGAGGTTGAAGGGTAGCTTCTCCAGGATGGGTCTCACTCCACGAGCTGAATCTAGGGCGTTGAGACCTATTAAGGAATGGTCTTTCCTTGCGAACTCCAGTTCTTGCAGCAGGTCTCCAAGATCTCGTAACTTCGAGTAGTCTTTACTCGTGATCTTGGGGAAGCTCTCGATTCTTTTGAAGAGTGAATCCTCGACTGCTTCAGGGCTGCCATAGGTCTCTTCTAGCCTTTCCCACACTAGGTCCAGACCTACTTGGGGTTGATGTGCGTTTGCCGTCCGAAGTCTCTGCGCTTGCTCCCTGGATACGTTCCCCAGGAACTTGACTAACAGGTTGAGCTCTTCCCTTGCTGAGAAGTCCAAGCTGTCGATTGCGTCTTTGAACGTGAACTTCCACGTCCGGTAGTTCTCAGGGCGGTCGTCGAAGCTGATGAGTCCTGCGTGCACCAAGTCGCGCCGGATCATGTACTTGGCTATGTCTGTCAGACCTGAGACATCGGCGCGTTTGCCCCGTTCTGAGGTAGTTGCTGGGACGGTCTGTGCGGTCGCCTCTTCCTTGGCGCGGACGCGTGATGGCTGCTGGCTAGTGTGAGGGGCTGTTTTCTCCCGCGTGGGTGTACCTGGATTGCGAGCCTGTGGTGGTGCATCCGTGTGCGCTCTGGCGTGTGGATCACTGTTGCGGCTGTGGCTATCCCAGGCAGCGTGTGCCATTGACGGAGCAGCGTCTTCTCCTCGTGGTCCTAGCGAGTCTTCGGTATCTGTGGAGTCGCTCCATCCGTGTTGAGATGGTGCGCTGGTGTTTACACTGAAGAGGCTCCTGACGTAGTCTTCAGTGCGTTGGACTGGATCCTCTGAAGCTATCCGTCTGTACGGTAGCTCCCCGCCGTCCTGTTGTGCGGCTGCTTCTAGGACTTCCGCTTGGGCTATGGCGGCGGCGGCTTCCTTCTCTTGATTAAGTGCCTCTAGATCCGCGTCCAATTCGGCCTTTCTGCGCGCAGCGGCGGCATTGGCAGCGGCGGCGGTAGCAGCGGCGGCGGCATTTGCAGCGGCGGCGGTAGCGGCGGCGGTAGCAGCGGCGGCGGCATTTGCAGCGGCGGCGGTAGCAGCGGCAGCGGCGGCAGTGGCAGCGGCGGCGGCATTCTGCTCCTCCTCTTCTATGCGCGCTCTTTCTGCCCTTACGGCTGCCTCTCTCCGACCATATTCGGCCCTGGCACGTGCGGCCTCTGCTGTGGCTCGCGCCTTGGTAGCGCTCGCGCTTGCGCTAGACGCGTGAGATTGCACTGATCTTGCTGACCTTGATGAGTGTCTGGATATGCTTGAGCGCTGCGATGCAGATTCCAGCAAAAGGTCTTTTCTCTGGTCTTCGGCCTCAGTAATAGTGGTCTGCACGAAGCCGTCGCGCTCCAGGTCAGTTGCCTCCTGCTGGTCGCGTTCGCTGAGGCTTTCCTCTGTGTTAATTCTTTTTAGGTAGGCGAGATATGTTTGTGAGAGCATTTGGTAACGTTTGTGACTTGACCTCAATTGGGCTATAGCTTGCCTAATTTGTTTCTCCTGATCACTAGTGCTTGCAACGTTACATATTTCACGACCAGTGTCCTCCCAGGCCTTCTCTAACCTTTCGCGGTGTGCTTCAATGTCATTCTCATATTTTTCGCGGGCCTTTTGTGTCAGTGTGACTGTCCGTTTAGGCCTTGCGCCTGCCTGCGCCTGTTGCAGATGCGCAGCGGTCTCTGTGTCTGAGAGATCGCTTTCCTGCGTGATGTCTGGTGAGGCTCTGAGTTCTGCCATGCTGTAGGTGTGTGTAGGCCTTTGCCATGCGTGTGGCGTGCGGTCTTTTACCTTGTCAGCGATGGGCGTCTGTCTCAGATGATGCCGAGCGGTGTCCTGCAGCGTGCAGCGTTGGGGTAGCTGTACTTACAGATGTCCGTTGGCTCCTCACTGTGGGGCTGAGCAGCGGGTGGACTCAGACAGAGAAAAAGGCAATTAGGTATTGTGAGAGAAGCACTGTTAGTTGCAAGGCTGTGTGCAGTTTGCTGTATAAAGCTTGCTGCCCTGTCTGGCAGAGTGAAGCTGCTGCTTGTCCTGGGGTGCAGAGACTATTCTGTATAGCATAAAGTCTTTGAGTAGTAGCTGCTGTGTGATTCCTTTGTGTAGTATTAGCAAAGTAAGGCTGCTCACTGTCTTTGCATAAAGCTGTGGTAGTTTGCTGTGTAGAGGCTTGTGGCTCTGTGTAGCAACGTGCTTGTGCAATGTGGTGAGAGACTGCTGTTTATTTATTTGCTACGTAAGCTGCTCGCTTGTATCTTTAGCATAAAGGCTGTGGGTAGCAGCTCCTCTGTGTGTATTTCCCAAGGCACACGGTCCTCTTTTTACTATTCTGAAGCCAGGGCACGTTGGTATGAATGGCTCCCGATAGCATTAACACAGTTCCCTTTTAAATCACTCCAAGTCCTGTAATATTTCCTCCACTTTATTGGGAAAAGGTAGCAGGGTACAGATGCTTGTGGATAGTGTGTATTGGTGATTATTAGTTAGGAACCGGTAAAAAGAGATGGCCTCACCAAGGGTTATAAACAGAGAAAGGTTCTTTACTCACTGTCTCCAGGGTTGAAAAGGAAGTGAGGTGCGGTGTGGGCAAAGGAAAAGTCTAGGGGCAGACCATGTCTGAACAAACAGGAGGGGGGGCAGACTAGCCCATTCTGGTGAGGATCTCAGAGACTGCTGTAGCAGCTCACTGATGTCATGCTCGCAGGCAAGGAGTGCAACATTGTTGCAAGCCACGCAGGCACAGTATGTGTCTGCAGACTCCATGCAGCTGGGAATAAACTCTGACAGGCAGAAACTGCAAAGGAGAGAGGGGGGTGAGTCAGAAATGTGGCTCTTGTTCCATAACAAGGGCGTATCTTAGTTATATTGCGGAGGAAAAAGCGACAAGTTTTAGAAATGTTTTGAATGTGAGGGGCGAATGTGAGAGAGGAGTCGAACGTGACCCCTAGGCAGCGTGCTTGGGCTACTGGGTGAATCATTGTAGTTCCAACAGTAATGTGGAAGGAGGTAGTAGGGCCAGGTTTGGGAGGAAGTATGAGGAGCTCTGTTTTAGCCATGTTGAGTTTAAGGCGTCGGAGGGCCATCCAGGATGATATAGCAGAGAGACATTCAGAAACTTTGGTTTGTACAGCAGGTGTAAGGTCAGGTGTTGAAAAGTATATTTGTGTGTCGTCGGCATAGAGGTGATAATTAATGGATCTCTATGGCCGGGTGGATGGTATCTCCGCTTCCCCTCTCTCGTGGCGTGCGTTCCACCGGTGCGTTCCAATCAACCGGAAGTGATGTCATCCGCCTCGTCCACTTCCTGGGGTTCCGGTCGTCTCAGGAATAAAACGTCACTCTACGCGTTTCACCACATAGGTTTCATCAGGAGTGACATTTTAGTGATTGGGAGAGATATATATACCCTAAACTGTGTTCTCATTGGTCAGTAGTTCACCTGATTCTATTTGAGTTAATCGTATACACTTAAGGCTATAATGAGACCAAAACGATGCTGTCTCTGTATTGCACATAATATAAAGTCATAGATTAACAGTTATACAGTGCAAATAGCAAGTTTTAATACAATCCATCGTAAAATACACATCTTTTATACAATCAGTTTAAAATGCATTGGTTTATTTGAATATAGTCCTCAATACAAAATTAACAATAAAATTCATAAAATAGTTTTAAAATTTAATCTAAATACAAAAACTCTGTATAGTAATTTTAGTAATTTTAGTAATACTGAGTTTTTGTATTTAGATTAAATTTTAAAACTATTTTATGAATTTTATTGTTAATTTTGTATTGAGGACTATATTCAAATAAACCAATGCATTTTAAACTGATTGTATAAAAGATGTGTATTTTACGATGGATTGTATTAAAACTTGCTATTTGCACTGTATAACTGTTAATCTATGACCTTATAATATGTGCAATACAGAGACAGCATCGTTTTGGTCTCATTATAGCCTTAAGTGTATACGATTAACTCAAATAGAATCAGGTGAACTACTGACCAATGAGAACACAGTTTAGGGTATATATATCTCTCCCAATCACTAAAATGTCACTCCTGATGAAACCTATGTGGTGAAACGCGTAGAGTGACGTTTTATTCCTGAGACGGCCGGAACCCCAGGAAGTGGACGCGGCGGATGACATCACTTCCGGTTGATTGGAACGCACCGGTGGAACGCACGCCACGAGAGAGGGGAAGCGGAGATACCATCCACCCGGCCATAGAGATCCATTGAGATCTAAATGCTTGCTTGTATCTGAAACCATGTGAGTGTAATTTGTTTTACCTACCATTTATAAACTATACATACAGTCTGCACTATGTCCAGTTGTATCTTTTAAATAAGGTCCCTGGGAGTCCATTCATACGGGGAAACACTGATTTCTGCATCTCCTGGTGATTGAGTGACAACTAAGAGCGTCCCAAAAAGATACCTTTATGTGCCTGCAAAACCTCACACATTTGTGAGTATATAATAGAGAGCAGTGTCATCATTTTTTTAACCTAATTTTTACAATATTGCACTATCACTATTTTATTTTTCTTTACATATATTGCGCTTCCCGGAGACTTCATCGCTACTATACACCACGAGGATTGACTGAGCAAACCTCAACTGGGTCACAGCTGCATCTTCCTATATGTTTGCATAAGTATCACTGTGTATTATTTTTTACACTATTATCACTGGTTAATATCTGATTATTTGGAGCGCCACATTTTGATACGTTTTCTTTTGTGTGTGTGTGTGTGCCTTGTGTGTGTGCCTTGTGTGTGTTTGCATTGTGTGCATTGTGTGTGTGTATGTGTGTGCGTGTGTGCGTGTGTGTGTGTGTGTGTGTGCATGTGTGTGCATGTGTGTGTGTGTGTATATATAATGTGTGTGTGTGTATATATAATGTGTGTGTATATATAATGTGTGTGTGCATGTGTGTGTATGTGTGCATGCGCATGTGTGTGCATTGTGTGTGTGTATATATGTGTGTGTATATATAATGTGTATTTGTGTGTGTCTGTGTGTGTGTATATATATATATATATATATATGTATATGTATATATATGTTTATGTATATATATATATGTATATATATATATATGTATATATGTATATATATATGTATATATAATGTGTGTGTGTGCGTATATATATATACTAGCTGAGAGACCCGGCGTTGCCCGGGATGTAATGCGCGCGCGCGTCAGTCGGTGGGTGTGCGCGCGCGCGTCAGTCGGTGGGTGTGCACGCGGGTGTCAGTCGGTGGGTGTGCGCGCGCGTCAGTGGGTGGGTGTGCACGCGCGTCAGTGGGTGGGTATGCGCGCGCGTCAGTGGGTGGGTGGGTGTGCGCGCGCGTCAGTGGGTGGGTGTACACGCGCGTCAGTCGGTGGGTGTGCGTGCGCGTCAGTCGGTGGGTGTGTGCGTCAGTTGGTGTGTGCGTCAGTCGGTGGGTGTGCGCGCGCGTCAGTCGGTGAGTGCGTGGGTGGGAGACGGTGGGTGACTTACCTTGACCGGGTGGTGGTTCCTGGCGGCAGACGGTTCCCCTCCTGGCACTGATATCCCCGTGGCATGTGGCTGGGGCAGGAGGGGGGGGGCAAGAGTGGCAGGCTGGGCACTTCATGGCTCCCAAATGTGTGCAGGGGCAAGAAATGGCGCCGCGTAGGAGACACGCGGCCGCCCCAGCGCGAGCTTACTCTCCCCCGGCGTCACCCACCCCAAACACACCACCACAGCCCTCCTGCTGTGCTGGAGGCTACACCGCGCGGGGAACCTGCGCACCCGGCCCCCGATTACGGCTGGAGCCCCCACCCCAACCGGCAGCCAACAGTAGCCGGACCACTGGGGGAGAAGGCAGCACCGCCGCGCGGGAGACAGGCGGGAGACACGCGTTCCCGGCCGAGCACACCGACCATCTGCTGTAATGGAGACGGGACTGCGCGGGCAACGCGCGCCCCCCATCTATCGAGCGGGAGGGGATCAAGCGGCCGCACCAACGGCTCCCAAGCATCATAAGCGCACGGTGATCGAACCCCCTCCCCCCCCCCCCCCGTGCCGGCATCAAGCGCGCAGGCCCAACCGGACAACGGGACTCCGGTAAGTTCGGGCACAGGGAGAGGGAGGGTCGGGGGGGGGGTTTGGAAGTTGAGGTGTGGTCCAGCTGACGAGGGAGAGTGAGGGGCACCGGGAGGGGATTGTGTGTGTGTGTGTGTGTCCCTGTGTGTCCTTTGGCCCGTCACTCCGCCTCAGGCCAATGAGAGGTGTGCGGGGGCGGGCCAAGGGACCAATGAGATTTCCCCTAGGGACACCGGACTTCCAGACATCCAGACAGGCATACAGTGCTTTCAATTATATAGTATATAAGATAATGTGTGTATGCATGTGTGTGTGTATGTGTATGTGTGTGTTTGCGTGCGTGCGTGAATATATTTATCAAAGTTGCACAATGTTAATAAATAATTTATTCTCACCACATGTCTTTTTTTTTTAATTTTTAAAATATTATATAATACACACACACACACACACACACACACACACACACACACACACACACACACACACACACACACACACACACATACACACACACACACGTTCCCCAGTGACACACAAACACACAGAACACTTCAAAGTGACACACACACACACTGACAGCTACCAAGTGACACACACACACACACACACAGTGATACCCGCCTCCCAAGCGCGCTTGCTGTCTCCTCTGTCAGGACAGCAAAAAGCTCCTGGTAGCGCGAGCGTCAGCAAGCGAGAGCACTGCTCAGCGACGCTCAGTGCACTATGTCCGAGGCCTAAGGCAGCAACATTTTGGGGTGGCAGAATTTGGGGGTGGCTTGTGCGCATGCGCAATCGGCGCTTGTGATGTCACGTGATGTCACATTGCCATGGCAACGGGACGGCGCGGTACTGGAGGAGGAGGGTGGCACCAAGGGCCGCATTTTTTTAAATTCGACAGAGTTGGGCATGTAAGAAAAGTGCATTAAGGTTATTGCTACTATCTCGCCCAGCAATATAGTGGTGCTTGTTTCCTGTTTCCTACGTCCTACACTTTAGTTGACTCATCTGACATTTTGGCAGATTGGGAATGCTATTGTGTCTACGATGAATCAGATCACATTGCAATTACCAGAACTGCGGATCTACTGCACGGGAGAATTTCTAGGTGATAATGACACCAGACTAAGAAATTCCAAAATTAGAGCTACAGTACAGTAATTGGGACTCCACTGTCCACACCCTTTCAAAAAGTTATATAAACAGTTTGGCAGTTTTTTTTATTGTAGGTATTAGGTTTATAAGGCCTTTCATTTAAAATAATGTACTTTACTCTGAATTATTTAAGTCAGAGTTTCATGTTACCTTAATCCTTCATTAAATTATTCATGCAATAATATTAGATTAACAATGTGATGGATCCATTAATGTGACTAATTAATTAGGGTGACCAGACGTCCGATTTTTTAAGGTCTGTCACGGTGCCCTGACATTCTTTAAAATATCCCGTTTTTGAAAGTCAGCAAGAGCGAGGGGGACAACAGAGTGGAGGATGCCGGCGTGGAGGAGAGCGGAGGATGCCTGCTGGCAGGAGGGGAGAGGAGGATACCGGTGGGGAGGAGAGCAGGATGGGAGAGGAGGATGCCGGTGGGGAGGAGAGCAGGAGGAGAGCGGAGGATGCCGGCGGGGAGGAGAGCAGGAGGAGAGCTGAGAATGCAGGCAGGGATTAGAGCAGGAGGAGAGCAGAGTATGCCTGTGGGGAGGAGAGCAGGAGGAGAGCGGAGGATGCCGGCTGGGAGGAGAGCAGGAGGGGAGCGGAGGATGCCGGCTGGGAGGAGAGCAGGAGGGGAGCTGAGAATGCAGGCAGGGATTAGAGCAGGAGGAGAGCAGAGGATGCCTGTGGGGAGGAGAGCGGAGGATGCCGGCTGGGAGGAGAGCAGGAGGGGAGCAGAGGATGCCGGCTGGGAGGAGAGCAGGAGGGGAGCTGAGAATGCAGGCAGGGATTAGAGCAGGAGGAGAGCAGAGGATGCCTGTGGGGAGGAGAGCGGAGGATGCCGGCTGGGAGGAGAGCAGGAGGGGAGTAGAGGATGCCGGCTGGGAGGAGAGCAGGAGGGGAGCAGAGGATGCCGGCGGGGAGGAGAGCGGAGGATGCCTGCATGTTGGAGAGGAGCAGAAGAGTGGAGGATGCCAGCTGGGAGGAGAGCGGAGGATGCCGGCGGGGAGGAGAGCAGGAGGAGAGCTGAGAATGCAGGCAGGGATTAGAGCAGGAGGAGAGCGGAGGATGCCTGCAGGGTGGAGAGGAGCAGAAGAGCAGAGGATGCCGGCTAGGAGGAGAGCGGAAGATGCTGGCAGGGAGGAGGAGAGGAGAAAATGCAGGTAGGGAGGGAGATCAGGAGGAGAGTGAAGGCCGGGTCTGGCTGCAGCTCCAGAGGGTGGGGGCGGGATTAGCTTCAGAGGGTGGGGGCAGGATTAGCTTCAGAGGGTGGGGGCGGGATTAGCTTCAGAGGGTGGGGGCGGAATTAGCTTCAGAGGGTGGGAGCGGGGCTAGCTTCAGAGAAGCCCCAGCAGTAAGACCCAGAAGTGAGGTCAGTGAGATATTCCAGTGTCTACAGCCAGGGTGCAAGATGGCTTCCCCACCCAACCCTCCCTGCTCCACAGTGACAGGTAAGGTCCAGAATGGGGGGAGAGAGAGACAGACACACAGAATGGAGAGTGTGACAGACACAGAATGCTGAGAGAGAGACACAGAGAATGGGAAGAGAGAGAAACAGACACAGAATGGAGAGTGACAGACAGAATGGGGTGAGAGTGAGAGTCACAGAGAATGGGGACAGAGTGAGACAGATAGAGAATGGGGAAAGAGCGACAGGCACAGAATGGGGGGAGAGACAGACTCAGAGAATGGTGAGAGAGCGATAGACACAGAATGGGGGGAGAGACAGACACAGGATGGGGGGAGAGCAAGACAAACAGAATGAAAAGGGGGGAGAGAGAAAGGAGGGAAGGGGGAGAGAGAAAGGAGGAAAGGGGGAGAGAGAAAGGCGGGACGGGGGAGAGAGAATGGAGGGAAGGGGGAAAGAGATGGAGGGAAAGAGAATGGAGGGAAGGAGGGGAGAGAGAAAGAATGGAGGAATGGGGGGAGAAAGTTTGTGTGAGTGAGTGTGTGTAAGGGAGGCAGAAAAGGGAGGGGCACAGTTGGTGATGTCATTTGTATTGTAAATATTTTTTTAATGTGTTTAGTTTTGTAAATCTGGTCACCCTATAATTAATGCATGTATAATTGTGCTAATTCATTTATGTTCAGCAGTTTATTTAAAACACAATTGCATTTACAGTATTTATTTGTATTCAATATTTTTTTTTAATCAGGAGGATATAAAGTATTTATTATGTTTGTTTTGAACCACTTGTAGCAGCTCAGTGCCCTCTGTAAATGCACAAAACAACACAATGTACCGGCGCCTAGATGAATGACCCATACAACCCTAAGGTGATCACTGACCAATTGGTGATAAAGTCCTTAGTGTCCATACAATATCCAGATGGATCTTGATAGAAGTCTCATAGCATGTGGGGATAAACAAAAAGAAAGTTCATAGTGCAACACTGACACAAAACAAATAGACAAAAACACTGACTACAAACAACACACAAACCAACATGAAACACAGAATAGCTGAAAAATGAACTGGTGCTATTTAATAAAAATTATAACAGACAAAACCAATGTCTTAAAAAGAACACAAGCTGAGGGGATCCTGTCCGGAATCTGTAAAATTGGAATCCAACTCACGACAATGTGATAATAAACCGGCGTGATATGCAGCTCAGTCCCTCCCTTGGTATAAGATCCCGAAGGGGGACTCCACGAGGTACTTCCAAGCCCCGGACGCCGCTGTCACATTCACTGATGCTTCGGTCTCAGGCCCGCTGGTCTCGTCGCATTCAGATGACGTGGCTGGAGCATGCACCGTCGGCGGAAGTCCCAGTATAGCACTGTAAGCACGGCACTTAGCCAGAGACCTCTCAAAGCTCCACAGATGCTCGTTGGAGGGATAAAAATCTGCAGAAGGTCCACACTAGTGTTGCAAAAAACACCCTACGCGTTTCGTGACGCTAGTCACTTCGTCAGGGGCAGGATCATTGCAAGTACCTCGTGGAGTCCCCCTTCGGATTTTATACCAAGGGAGGGACTGAGCTGCATATCACGCCGGTTTATTATCACATTGTCGTGAGTTGAATTCCAATTTTACATATTCCGGACAGGATCCCCTCAGCTTGTGTTCTTTTTAAGACATTGGTTTTGTCTGTTATAATTTTTATTAAATAGCACCAGTTCATTTTTCAGCTATTCTGTGTTTCATGTTGGTTTGTGTGTTGTTTGTAGTCAGTGTTTTTGTCTATGTGTTTTGTGTCAGTGTTGCACTATGAATTTTCTTTTTGTTTATCCCCACATGCTATGAGACTTCTATCAAGATCCATCTGGATATTGTATGGACACTAAGGACTTTATCACCAATTAGTCAGTGATCACCTTAAGGTTGTATGGGTTATTCATCTAGGCGCCGGTACATTGTGTTGATTTGTGTATTTTGTTAGTGATCTGTATTGATCCTAGCCACCAAGCAGTCTAGTCTTTTTATATTTAAAGTTTTTGTAATCACTTTTAGTATCAAGTTAACTAAATATTTTCAAGCATTAGCGCTCTCATCACATTTCTTTTTTTCACTCTGTAAATGAAGGTCTATAATCACACATCACCCGCACCCATCATTTTCTGCAGTCACAGCTTATACAAGGTTTTTACGAGCTATTCATCTTTTTCTATGGCAAAGTTGCTCGATTTTTTTTTCTTCCATTTAGAAAGCTATTATAATGTTTATTGGCACAACGTGTTCATCATTTTTATGACAAATGTGCTTTCCCTTAATTATTATGGACAGTAAGACCTAAAGCGGTAATCTTTCCTAGTGCCAAAGTGAATTAATGTCAGTGACATGTTTAAGTTATTACATCTTGGAGATTGGTGCCTGTTTTACCCAAATCTAACACCTATAAGTATTTAAAAATACAGAATTTTGTTTGTGTTAGTTTGTAAACATGGTGATGTGCCGAGATTAGGGAGGAATTTGATTTCCTCTGACTGGTCCCTTTTGTGCGAGGTTCAGCAAGTGCTTGTCCAGGCAAACATCCCTATTTCCCCTTCCCCTCATCTTTATTGGCTCTTTGATGAGAGCAGACTGAGATGTGGGTAAATAAAACCTTTGATTGACAAACGCTTCTCAATTCACAGACCCCCACAAAATACAATTTGTAATTAATTTCCAAAGAATTTAAAGCAGCCAAACCTAGGATGTTTGCATGGTTCAAATTGGACAGGAATTTACTTGTACTCCTCCGGAGCTGAACGGCACTATTCTTACCGCATGGACCCCACAGTTCCCGACATATTTACCTTTTAATGTGCCTTTTGGAAGCGAATAATTGCTGTCCCCGCCTCACTCTAGCAGGTCAATAGGAAGCTGCAACGTTATCAGAGCACGGCATCACCATTTCTTATTGGGCATGCCCGGCGGCCATGTTTAATTTTACTGGCACATAAAAAAGGTAAATTTCTCGGGCGCCAAGGGAGTCCCCGGAGCTACATTCTAATTCCTACTTTCTAGTTAAAAAGGCAAATTATATTTTTCATCATAGCAGCTTATATTACAAATGATATGTGACAAAGTTACAATATAAATCAGAACACAGGTGAAGCTTACCGCGCGCAAACGGAATGTTATTGCCTAGTGTGGGAGTAAATACTCTTTAATTGTGTGCTACCTAAGGATTTAATACATTCAAAAGGGAGGGTAGAGATAGAGAAAAGCAATTCTCTTTACAAGCGGCGCACACCAAATATATTAGTGTGGTTAATTATTGTAAATAATCTTTTGCCGATTGTTTCTCTGTATTTCTCTATTAATATTTCAACATATGTACCTATTTTGAATTATTAAAAGAGAAATACAGAGACAAACATTCTCCAACATATTTATTTAAACCAGGGTACAATGAGTATGCAAAATAACTGACAAATTATCCGTACAATATAATACAGACCAACTGTTTTCATTTTAGAACGGTGTGGGTTTTTTTTTCACTTTGTTAATAAAGCTGTACATAGATTTTAACTTTAGTTTAGATGACTGAGCTCAATCCTCTACGCTGGGCCATTCATTAAATTAATGAGGATTAAAAGAGAAGTTTTATATTCCACTGAGCAGTAATATACTGTAAATATACTAATATATTTGGAGTGCACTTCTTTTCTCTATCTCTACCGTACTTTTTAAAATTAATATAATAATTTCATAATGATGTATTAGACAATATAGAGCAAATACGTCCAAGCGCATCAAAAAAGTGATAAGATATAATAATATTAAAAACTAATAAAAGTGTATATAAACACACATATCAAAATAAGAACCGCAGAAAAGCTGTGATATATTGAAAGTGTAGCAAATACTTAAAAGTGTGTAAAGAAAATATTTAAACACCCAAAATACAAAAAAAATATGTGCCAAGGAAGTAATAAAAAAACTTCTCTTGTGGATGGAGGGTCTGCTGCTGTACTGGATATGCTGGAGTCAATGATGCACCCGATAGATAGAAAAACACAAGAAAAGAAAGCGCAAGACCCCCATAGTGTAGTAAATAAAAAATAAAAATGTATATGTAAGGTAATATATGCACGTACAGAATGAAAGATAAAATGAGCAGGTAGGTATATTAACCAATATAGGACAGACGTTCCCACGGCTGCTGCACAAGGTCATCAGGGGTTTCCCTCCTTGGGACAGGATCTTTCAAGCACCGCTCGTCTCCACATCAGATCACCTGGTCACCAGCCGAACACTGAACCATCAGGTAAGGTTGATCTCACGCTTGTGTTGCTGTTCGTCTCCTCTCCCGACCACTTGGTGGTCCGTCAGAGCGCGGTCTCGCAAGGAAAGAGGGACGGGAAATCCTTCACGCCACTGATCCGAACACAGCGTATGAAACGTCAACAGCTCCCGCAGCTCGCAGAGAAGGTGGTATATGGGAGGCGGCTTGCTCACACTGGTTCCACCCGGTGCAACGGTAAACAAACGGAAGCGTCTATTATTTAAAAACGACCAAAGAAGGTCCAAAAGAACTCGACAAGGGGTCTGATATATACCAGGACACCACTTGTTTGTAAACTCCAACACGTGACTTTGCGTCACGAAACGCGTTGGAGTGACTATGCAAGAAACGAGGGACGTGTTCCATGACTGTGGTGTGTATAATGTGTCATGCAGTAATGTGGTTACTGAAACACCAATTCGTCCCGTAAAAAAAAAAACTACTTTTTTTCATTTTCTAAAAGTGATGTAATTTACGTAAATTTGAGAATCAGCGCTCCATATGCAATTTGCCTATCATTGACTGAGCTAACATACTATGTTGAGAATTGTAGTTTACAGAATTAACATATGCTACCGATGTACCAATCGCCATTGCTGGTAGTATTGTGATGGGATATTGTTTAATATTCTACGTTTTTCCTACTTCTGTACACTAACTCTGTAAACTATCATTCTGAATAGAGAATCTGTAAGCACTTGCGGCTATGCAGATAGTGTACTGAGTCCCTATTGCCTAACGGAATAATTTATTTAAATTGTATACCTTTTGCGGCAAGTTTAAGAAAAAACAACATGATTTTAATGCAGTAGGGAAGTTCTGGCACGGTATATTGTGCTGAAAACGAGATACATTGATACTGCTGCATCCAGCTTTATTCTTACAAATGCCCGTTGTTACCCGTGGCTTTTTCCGGCTGGTGTCGAACTTGGCCGTGCGCCTGCGGCATCTTCCCCGCATCTTCCCCTCCCCCTTCCCCTCGCCTCGCGACCCCCTGGCACAACGCCGATCTCCTGATGCATACCACCCTTCCCGATGCTCTCCTGATGCGTAACCCCCTTACCCCATCCAACGGGCGGGGATGCCGGCGGAACCCTGGCACGCAGCACGCGTGACCGCATGACCGCGTGACAGGCGCCCCAGTGACGCGCGGCACGCTTCGAAAAAAAAAAAAAAACAGCCGCGTCTGCCCGTCGTCTGCCCGCACATTGCGGTGGCGGCCGCAGGAGAATAAAGGCGACCGCCACTGTAAGAACCGTGAAACAGAGTTTAAAATCAGCTCTGCTACATCTGTAACTGGACATCTAATTGCTGAAAACATTTTGTTTTGCTTAATGGTATTAGAGATGTGATTCTTAAGTTGTATCAGCTCATCTTATTATACCATGTATTGCACTTTGGCATTTCCATTAATCTAGTAATGTTGAAATCCAGATCTGTGCATTCTTAAACCTTTGTGTCTTCTTATCCTGCAATACTTCATTTATTTATTTGGACTAACCATTGATATTATAAGAAAAACTTTAGAGAGTTCTCTCTTCCTCCGTTTACGCTGACCTGTGGAAGAGAGAGAACTCTCGAAAGCTTGTCTTATGATATCAATGGTTAGTTCAAATAAAAACTCATTTACTCTGCACTTGGACCAACACACATATTTATATGTAATATCCTGCAATACAAATATTCATACAAAAGTATGCTTTATGTGCTCCAAGCACTACATTTACATTTACAGATCTTTGTGTACATCTGTACACATGTTCTTTGTGTGCTCCAAGCACTACAAATCTAATAATACAATTATCTAACATTCTATTCTATATACGAATAGTCTACCAAACAGTGCAGATGTTTAAGCCATTAATTATGTATGAAATAAGCAGACGTAAAAGAACATTTCTGCTGGGTGTAGATTATATATGTGACATGAAAGCACTAGATAAGAGGTTTGGGAACTCTTTCAGTATATTTTTATCTGCAGGCTTTACCTGCCCAGCTTGGTGCTTTACTTATCTTAAATCATTCAATGCCCCATATGCCCGACACTAATGGGGTGAAGTCAAACAAAAATAAAAGGTTCGCAATGAATTAGTTTATTGACATTTTTTGCTCCGTATTGTTCTTCTCTTCAAGTACAGTAATCATGTTTTATGTACATTATCGTGTTGCAAGGTAAATGACTTGGATAAAAGCTCTTTGATTTTTGATTCGAGGGTAAATGTATGTATTTCCTTAGGCTTATTTTAGTTGCTGCTAAGAAGTCAACACAGAGTGCACGGTGTAATGGACAATTAGATTCTAAAATGATTAATCTGAATTAATTTGAATTCAGCCAGACTCCAGGCTGTATTAGACATCACAGACTGCAGCATAAAATAACTAATTTTGCTTCCTTTTGTGCCTGGGAATTTTTTTTCCCTCTAGAGAGCTATCTGATACAGATCAACAGAACCCGTCCCTACCACCATGTGTGTTTGTATATTTGTAATTTCATAGCTATTGCCCGATTTCAAACATTGAAATACTCTAGGCTTTTATTCCGAGAAATGGGGATTGCGTAACATTTAAAAGGTGGCACCGTCTCATCACTAGCTAGAACATGAAACGCAACATAAAAATAGCAAACAAACAAAAGGGTTACTAATGCGGATAGGCAAACATTTAATGAAACAGCGAGGTTATGGTGGCTCAATCTGTTAATTTTAGACTTGAGCGCACACATTGTTTTTCAGATGAATGACTTTCATAAACACTGTATGAAACCAAATCAAATTAGTTGGTTGTCTACAAAGATAAAGGATGTCATAATTTTGAATAAAGGACTTGGTATTGTAACTAGTCTTAACCCCTTCTGGCCTGGGACACAATACTCTGAAATGTGATCAAATATGAAAAATACAGAATAATGGAGTATACCGTTTATATTTTTTCTTTTACATTGTCCACAACAGCAGAGGTAGCTTGAATGAATGATTTGTACAAACTAAAATTGTAATTGGCATAGGTATAATTTCTCTTTGTTCTTAGCTTCCCTAAGGAGCCATGCTACATATGGGAGACACACCTACATTATGCTAGGAGCTACTTTCTATTATGGCAGCATTCATTTTTATTTATTACAAATAACTAAATCAGCATTTTATGTTTACAACCCATAGAAAATGAACACAGTGCCTCTTATTTTGATACTGAATATTAGAGATTGGAGAATTATTCACAGAGATTCGCATTCCGCCAAAAGTTGGCCAGTTCCTTCCCGCCGCGCAGTTTCACGCATAAGTCTCAAAAAGGTACATTCATTTCCCTCCCTCTAACATTGGACATTTGCGAAAATTGTTTTGGGAGGATTCTAAATAGGGATGCTGCCTCAGGTCTAAGCCATTGTGTTCTTGGGTTTGGCTTGGTGTGTGTTGCTTACTGGATGGCTGCCACTGCTGCAGTACTGTACTAGTGCTTACCTAAAAAAACTAATAGTAGCATTTAATGTGACTAGACTGACCAGTGTCCATGCTCCCGCCCCCCCCCCCCCACTCCCCCCTTCCCACCGGACTCTACTATCCTGTCTGTGTCTATTTTACTATTGTACTATATTATGGACAGGTTGGGAAGGCAGGCGGAGAGTGGTGGAGCGCAAGAGGAGGGAATTGGATAGGGGAGGATGGTAGGAAAGAGGGGGGTCAGGCCGACCCAGACGTCTGTTACAACGTCCGATGTCGGGCGCCAGGATGGAACCCCCTACCCCCTGGTATGGACTTGTAAACTGAAAGAAGGGGAGTGGGAGACTGACATGAGGAGAGGTGAGTGAGAGAGACTGACGGAAGGAGAGGTGAGGGAGAGAGACAGGGAGCAGGAAGCGGGAGTGAGAGAAACGGGTGGGGGGAGGTGGGAGTGAGAGAGACTGGAAAGGAGGGGGGATTAGTGGTTTTAATAAACGTTTGGAAAGTAAACGTGCAGGGGCAAGAATAGGTGGACGTAGTTTTGGGCATCGTTGTGGTGGTGGTGATGGTGGCAGCTATTATAATAAAGTTACATTAGTGAAAGGTGTTGCTGCTGGTGCACCTCCTAGTACTCACAGTCACAGCAAGAATCATCTGAAGGACAATGAAACTGAATCCCATACCCTCCAACTCCTGCCAAGATAATGAACCTCCAGTTTAAATTTTTTTTAACTGGGAAAGGGAATTTGAAGTGCCTTTCGCCATCTGCAAAAGGCACATTATTCTTGCCACATTCAAAAACATTCATGAATGCCGAGCAAGCTCTAGAATTAATAGTACAAGACTGAAGAGTTGTTAAGACAGCCAGATGAAGAAGACAGGGAATCACGAGGACTTGTTGACTCTGAGGAGCAAAGGGGGGTGGACTTCATGCTGATGCATTCATTCAAATAAATCTTGTTGTGAATGAGCATTCTGATGAGGATGTTGCTCATGTTATGAAATACTGTGATTTAGGCAGTGGAGGTGATGAATGTAATAATGCTTTAGATGCAAGTGATGATACAGTACTATGATCATTGCCAAAGATTGTGAAAATGCATCAAAAGCAAGTGATATTAAAAAATCCACGCAGTAACATGTCTATATATTAATAATTTAATAAACATAACCAAACATCAATAGCACGCACATTGATTTTACCTTCTTCCTTATCAGCCTCTGTTACACAGTTTATGCAAGTTCTACAGCATATGACATAATAATCACTAGTACCATTGACCAGTTGTGGTTCATGTTTGGATGACCCAACACCACAAGTACCACAATGTTGATGACCACAATCATAACTTACAGAACCACCAGTTATGTCTCCATACTCCATATTTTCAATGCAAGAGCTATGATGTGGTGTTTTTTTTTAAACTTTCACATGATCAGAGTGCAGCTACATGTTGCTTATGTCGAACAGTTGTGAAAAAGGGTAGAGCAGGTACCCATCTAGGCACTTTGGCATTAAGAGGCCACATGACCTGCCATCACTAAAGTGGCCTTAGTCTCAGTACGACAAAGGGGGTCATAAGCTTAGCAGTCAGACAACACAGGGTACTGACACAGGTATAGATAGAGACAATGGGTCACTGTCACTGCAGACACCACAAAACTGTTACAATTGACTCATTGGGAATTTGGTGAGGATGGTGATTTAGTTGATCTTGATGTAATAGTGATGATGGTGAGGATGATGGTGAGGATGATGGTGATGATGATGATGGTGATGATGATGTGGGTGCTAGACAGCACGGCAGCTTTTTGAAAAACACACATGATGTCAGTGCTACTAGCAGTCAAGCATCCAGATATGCACCTCAATGCAACAACAGTAGCACGTGAGGTTGGGTTTTTTGCAGGGGATAACGGCTCCAGCTCGGTTGCAGCACTAACACAAGGCAACATGACCCACTTTCCTCGTTTTGGACATAGACTCAATTTAATAGACACCTGTTTTCTAGCTCGGTTTAGATATTGTATGTGCAGGAAATGTTGTCAGTTTCCAGAAAAATGTGTGCTCACCTTAACCGATAGGGTCTACCTTGACATGGTTGCAAGCTTGAAATGTTTTGGCCAAAGGATTTAACTAATTGACCCAAACTTATGAGAAGAAAAAACATAGAAACAATATCTTGTAATGAACTAAATAATTTGTCATATTGGATGCATTGGGGCTTCTTTGTCTATTGTTTTATATTTGAGGTAATTTTTCCCAGCAGCACTTCAATTGACACAAATAAATATATACATACAGTATATAATACTGTGGGGCTGGGTTTTGTGCTTGCTAAGACTGTGCATGGCTCACTTTAACAATTCCTACTCAGCCTGAAATGCTCCGTCTAAGCTGTAGAAGCAAAACAACCTACTTATCAACAGCTAAAAATAGAGGTGCCTACACGCTGCGATTCAACATTTTATATGCCTGGTGATCTCCATCTACACCAGAAGGCTGACAATGATTATCTAATGGAGAATGCCATGCAGCTGGATGGGGGATTTCTGCAGCATAGAGAGTGGCATCTGATGGGAGAGCTGTGGAGGCTCCTGAAGCCCTTTGAGGAAGCCATCGCTCGTGAGCTGTGATGAAGCTGGCATAAGCGAGATCACCCCTCTTATTTTCCTCCTCGATAAAAACGTTAATAGATATGCAGCATAATGTGACGATGAGGATAATGATGATGAAATGGTTGATAAACTTCTTGAATGCCTAATAAATTACCCTTGTGTTGTCTATATGAAACAGAGAGATGAATACCTCGAGGATTCACTTTTAGACCCTCGCTTCAAAGACAAAATGAAAAACGTTTTACCCCATGGCGAAAAGACTGTGGCAAATTGCCAGGAGATGCCAGCTAATTTGGCCAGATAGAGAGGGAAAAGAAGGAAAGGCATAGGGAAGTGGGCAATGAAGTAATAGGTTTCACAGAGGGCGGCATCAGTAGGGCTACATTCTGCACAAGAACAGACAACACATAATTATCATCACATCTACACCGTTTTTGTCCTCATATCATGGCTTTTGGTGGTATAAATAGTGGTGATGGTAGTAGGGGTACTTGCACTAACAGTAGCATGTCATGGACCATCACTATGGTAATTGTCCCATCCAATGGTGTGGTTCGCACTAGCGCAGAAGCCACAAACACCTAATTAAATAATGCTATAGACATTGTGGAGGCGTATATTGGTGATCATTCATTCCTGTCTCCTGACTCTGATCCTCTTGACCTGACTCTAATCTTCTTGAGTACTGGGCTTCTAAAACAGAAACATGACCTGCTCTTGCTCTTGGACGAGTTGTCCTTCTGCAAGTGTGTTGTTAGAGAGTGTTTAGTGCAGCTGGTGCAATCATAAGCAACCACCAGACTAAACTGTACCATCGTAGTGTGGAAAGGGTCACTTTTAGCAGATGAATCAACATCTGATTCCTCAGAAATATAAGCCCCTGGCACCCAGTATTCAAGAGACTCAGGAGTGGGCTAACTACTAAGATCACAACACTGCTAGTGTCATCAATCTACTCCACCACTACCAGTGACGCTGGCCATTTTGGCCACAGTTGACTCCACTGACTACCACGCCATCCATTGCAGAAACATGGAAATATGGCACTCAAGTTATTGATATTTATTGACCATGTAGTGGGGGCCCATACAAGTCAGCACCCAAATTGCTATGCTATTGGCACCACTGCAGGTCGGTCACCAGGCAGTCACTAATGTTGTAACATCCTGGTTGGCATTGCATACACTACTTGGCTTGTTGTTTTTAATAATATATATTTGTCCTAAATTAGTTTCTGTTCCATCTCTCATTAACACATGGATGAGAGGGCCCAAATAATGACATACTCCTTTTAAAATAACAATTACAATAATTATTACCCGTGAACAGTACTCTTTTGTGTGTTGTTATATCTGTGTGAATCAATGCATTGCCAACTACCACTAGTCTAGTAGCAATGAGCCAATTGTTTACATGGTGAGAATGGAGAGAGCGAAGGATCTCTATTGCCACATACTTGAAGAGGTGCAACTACAGGGACATGATCATCAGAGCGTAATACGTCGGACCACGACCGCTCCGAATAGCGGAAAAGCCGGGGTTCGTGCAGCCTCAAATGCTCACTGGTAGTCCATGTCTGTGTCTTTTCAAGTGCCTCACCCCTACTAACAAAGTGCCCATAGTATACATTTTGCACCCACACAGACTGCCAAGCTAAGAGATACAATGGGTGTTCTGTGACACCTGACCCTGTCCCACTCTGAAGCCTACTAATTCTTGATTGCACTACCTGGCCTCATTGTCTCTGGGGTGGTTTTGCTGAATGTGGGGGAGAAGGAGGAGGTTCCACAGGTGGGAAAATGGGTGGACATGCAACTGTCACTTCTCACAGAAACGGGAGACCATGGAACCCACCTGGGCCTCGTGTCATTGAGAAGTGGGTGACCGCTTTCTTTGGTTCATCTATAGGATCATCATGTCTGGAAACACATGAGGATGCAGAGATTCATTGATGCCACCTTTGCCAGAGCTCACGGTGATTGTTCTGCATATGTGGCTGCAGACCGCTTGTCACCAGGCGGCATCCACTCCTGCCCCTATACACTACTAGATCACAAAGGACGCAGTGTACGACCGCAGATTCACACACCGAGCCATGGCGGGGAGATTGAAATAATTCCCACACCATGTCGGTGGTTCTTCTGGGTGGGCAACTGGGTCCCTTTGATGCCTGCGCGCTAGGGTAGGAAGCTGGAATAATGTGAATGCCAAAGTGGGGACTACTACTGTGACGTCTTTGAGAGGCATGTCTATAGCCCTCCACCTCACCTTCTCCAATATGCTCCTCACTAAGTTCATCAGAAGAGCCACTTTTAGCATCACTAATGTCACCCTCATTCTCTCCAACCTCGACTGACACACCCCCTTGCAAAAGGCTTACAGTAGTCATGACCTCCTCACTGCTTGAAGCACTCCCTGCTACCCTACCCACTCGTACTGCCTGTGGTTCCTCCTGAATCCCCACCTGTTGGTGCTTCCTAAGCCCCAGCTTGAATAGAAAGAGTAGCAGTAGAGGAGCTGAAGGACACCAATGCAAAACTTATCATGGCGGACCAAGACATGTTAGAACTGGGCCGTGCTCCAGCAACCCTGACACAATGCGTGCTGCTGCATTTCTGCTTGCACACATGTTCAAACAACAGGTCGGCTTGGGCACAGGAAGCATCATCAGTCTCCGTCAACATACAGACACATACATATCAGCTAAAGTTAATGACACAGAGGAAATAGCTGCTGACAAAGGTGGCCCAGACAGAAACTCACTCTCCAACAAATAGACAATAGCCTCCAAATCCTCAGTACTACAGTACCTGCTCCATCTATGACAGAGCTACTTCCAAAAAGTGAAGTTGAAGGAGGTGGAATTATGATGGGAGACAGCTGAAGTCTTGAAATTGCTTACACTAGAGACGTTTTTGAGAGTCTCTGGTAGGTTGCTACAGTTGTGAGGTGCACGGTAAGAAAAGGAGGAGCGTCCGGATTCTTTGTTGAACCTTGGGACCATGAACAGTCTTTTGGAGTCAGATTTAAGGTGATAAGTGCTGCATGTGGTAGGGGTGAGGAGCTTTTTCAGCCATGTGGGTAGCTTGCCCAGGAAGTATTTGAAGGCAAAACAGGAAAGATGTACTTTGTATCTGGACTCAAGGGATAGCCAATCTAGTTATTGGAGAATTTTATAAAAAAAATTATAAAAGTAAAGTAGTCTTAAAAATATTCAGCACTTTCACCTTTTATATTATACACTTTGGGGTAATTATTAAAGCCTCCCACTTGCACTACTGGAGCAAATTCAGTCCAAAAACAACCTCACATTGTTTGTTAAAGAAAGGGAATCATGTTTAGAGCAATGCATTTTTTCCTTTGCTATGCTTTTGCACTGGTTTTCCTACTGGAAGACTTTAGTACATACCAGCATTTCAATCATATACATCACAGCCATCGTTTCCTATAAATGAAAAGGCAGCTATATCTTAGTGTTCCCAACATTATTAAAATAGCAGCTGTTGAAATGAAAGCATTCCCTCTGAAAAATACAAAAGGAAAGGAAATATTAAGAAGACAAAATTTCAAAACAGATTGGCTCTTTAAAAAGCCACGTATAATTTCATGCTCCATGGAAAAGTAGTATACATTTCGAATGCTTTCAATAGAACACAGAATATTATATGAATGCTGAAAAGGAGTGTTGCTTATTGTTATTGCTTTTCACTACAACTGAATTATTGAAAAGGAAAAATGGAATGAATGAAGTAGAGTTTCCCAGTGTGATGACACAACCGTCACACAAATGACCCAAGTCAAAAAAAGAATTAGTATCATCAAGTGAAATGTTACCGACTGAAAGAACATTGGACATTTCTCTCATCTAAATGACACTCACTTTGCGACACTTGCATTGTTGAATAATTCAGAGACATGTTCTTTCTGAATGTGCCTTTGCAAATGTAATGTGTATCAGTAATTCAAGGACTTCTAAGTTGTAAGGCTGCACAATAAACCCCTGACAGAGTTAGTGTGCAGTGTTAATGGATAGTATAATCATGCTGTTAGTATGGACCACCTACTGTAAGTTTCACATTTAAAAAAAAAAGTCAAATGACAATGAAACAATATTGAATTCCAGAAAAGAGAGCGTTTTACAAAAAAGAGAAAATACTGTCATTGTCATTAGAAAAGGTTTCTTCAAAGGCGCGGTCCTCCATAATAGGGAACTTTCAACCATTTATGAATGTAACCAACTTCCTTCCACAAATTCAACGCCCCCTAAAGTAAAAGTTTACTTAAATTAATAAATCTTTCATTTGACTGGATCATGTGTAAAAAGTTTACTTAAATTAATAAATCTTTCATTTGACTGGATCATGTGTAAAAAGTTTACTTAAATTAATAAATCTTTAATTTGACTGGATCATGTGTAAAAAGTTTACTTAAATTAATAAATCTTTCATTTGACTGGATCATGTGTATTTTTAATCTCATATAACTCTGATGGTCCCATAATTACTTTACAAACAAAGAATATAGACATTGATGTACCCGTGGATTATAAGATTCACAGTGTTATCACAAAACAGATAAATATTGTAAAATGCTTAAGTTTTGCTTACCATGGAGTTATTAAAAGTTTCAAAAGTTATTTAATATGTGTATTTAGCTGATGTTTTTTCTTTTTAAACCTTCAACTACCAACTTACATTTAAACTACAGTATTAAACAGGCTACTGCCATTAGTTCACTTTGAACCTTGCGTATACTATATAATAATACCTTAATACAAACTTTCTGTTTAGAATAGAAAAGCAAAACACCAGAACAATGACTAAAATAAAAATGTCTTCACCTAAGCACAGCAAATCAGGCAGATGAAGAGCGAGAGAAAACCACCACTAATGACCCATGCGTCCTTCCAGAAGAAGTAGCAAAGGCAATACAGTTAATGAAGAATGCACAGGCTTGACGGAAGATGCAATAACAGCTGAAATCTTGAAGGAAGTTGGGAAAGAATTAGGGAGAATCTTTTAAGAGGTCTTTACATGTAGCCTGAAGAATACCTAAGGCTAAGGTCCCGTTGCACGCGTCCGCACGGCTGGCTTGCTTGCCGGCGGCGGCGCGTGCAACTCGCTGTACCGCGATCTGCGGTCTACAGGAAACTTCAATAGTAGCGGGGGGCGTGGCCAAACGGGTCGGGGGGGGGGTGCGGCCATGACGTGAGGGGGCGCGGCCATGACGTAGGGGGCCGGAGCGGGAGGTGGGCGGGAGTGGGAGGATTGACAGGGAGGGGGGGCGTGGCTTGAGCGGAGGGACCCGCTACTCTTCCCCCCCCTCCCTCCACGGGCTGCCACGGGCTGCAGGTAAGTAAAAAAAACACACACACGCAGGCACTCATACATACATACATACACACACACACACACACACACACACACACACACACACACACACACACACAGGCAGGCAGGCACTCACGTACTCATACACACACACACACACACACACACACAGGCAGGCACTCACGCACTCATACACACACACACACACACACACACACACACACACACACACACACACACAGAGACAGGCACGCACGCACTCAGGCACACACATACACACACAGAGACAGGCACGCACGCTGCTTTCACTCCACACTCCTCCCCGCTCCCCGAAGCCTCGCCTCCTCCCGAAGCCTCCCCTCCCCATTGGCTCACAGCCACACCACGTGACGCGTCGAAGCTAGGAAACACCATTCTCTTGTGTCTCCTAGCGGCTGACGCGCCACAGCGTGTAGTCAGCTGTGCAGCCAGTGGGGACCGGGACCGGCTCGCGAGGATTCCCCTGCTGGTGGGGAACTCGCTACATTGCCGCCCGCGCCAACGAGCGCAGCGGGTCCCAGGCCTAAGGTTTCAGGATACTAGCGCAATTTCATAGTTATCTTCTTTCATACGAGAAAAGACAAAGATCTCAAGAACTATAGACCCTGGACTTTCAGAGTCGATAAAACACAATGGACCACATCCAAATTGTACAAGAACTGATTACTCAGAGTAATAAATACAATCTACCACTCTGTTTAGAATTGGTAGATTATGTAAAAGCGTTTTGATTCTGTCTACACCCCAGCAATTAAATGAATTAAGAAGTCAAAATGGTGAAGGAGCATACATTGATAATATAAGAAACATTTACTGCAATGCCACATCAACCATTAGATTACATAAATATACAAGCAAAATAAGGATCAGCAAAGTTGTGCAATAAGGGGGCACCATGTCACCAAAGCTTTTGACAGCAACACTTGAAGAATTAAAACAAACAAACAATTATAAACCCTCAAAAAAGCGCTAACCTACAATAGGTGAAAAATGAATTGAATATTAATTATCAAAAATTGGTGATAAATAATAAAGTGAAAAAAGCTGCCTAGGGGAACCACAAACAATAGATCATTCCTAATCTGATACAACAAATACACATACAAATAAGTGTCCCCGGCGCTTAAAATCAGTCCAAGATACCGTAATCAAACAAAGATAGTCTCTGATACAAGGCTCCTTCTGGACAGGTTGATGAACTGATTGATTAAAGTTCCAGATGGGTGGGTGTCCTTAATAGAGTGTCTCCACTGCTTCTGAAATAACAGAAAAAAGGCACACCAATTGCGCAGTATACCACAGCAACAAGTCCCTAACTGAAACTTGCAGAATCCTACTCACAGAATGAATATTGACACATTCAGGGGAGAGAATCTGTAAACACGTCCCGTCCCTGCACAGCTCCCCAAGGACCCCACGTGGTCTGGCTTGTGGAATTCCCCTCAGGTCGGCGATGTTGAGTTGGCATCCGTGAGTTGTATGACTCACCTCCATACATTGTGAGTGTGATTTTAATGTGTTTTTAGTGTGTTAATAAATCTTTGTTACGTATCACACTAGTATTGTCCTATTCCCTGTTCTACCGTTGGTGTATGCTGCATCGTTGACATCTGAGTGAATTCCACAAGCCAGACCACGTGGGGTCCGTGGGGAGCTGTGCAGGGACGGGACGTGTTTACAGATTCTCTCCCCTGAATGTGTCAATATTCATTCTGTGAGTAGGATTCTGCAAGTTTCAGTTAGGGACTTGTTGCTGTGGTATACTGTGCAATTGGTGTGCCTTTTTTCTGTTATTTCAGAAGCAGTGGAGACACTCTATTAAGGACACCCACCCATCTGGAACTTTAATCAATCAGTTCAATCAGTTCATCAACCTGTCCAGAAGGAGCCTTGTAACACTTGAAGAATTGTTGAAGACGTTGAGTTATGAAGTAAATGTTATCAAAATTAACGGTGAATACTTGAATCATCACTATTTGCAGGTTGTTATTTTCAGCACAAGGTCCAGAAGACCTCCAGCAATAAATAAGAGAACTCGCTGAAACAAGTAAGAAAATGGTCCCCGTATAAATCTCAGCAAGACCAAAGTGATGTTCAACAAATGTGTCAACTCTACACAGATCAAAATTGATGGAATAGAACTACAGTATAACTATAAGTCAAAAACGATGCAGGCCAGTATCAATGGATGGTAATCTTGTTAATGAAATCAGTAGGAGACTGAAGATAGGATGGAGAGCATTTGTAAGAAACAAGACAATCTTTCAAGGGAACCTTCCACTGTACATCAAGAGGAAAGTGTTTGACCAGTATATTGTGCCTGTGCGCCTATATAGATTGGAAACTTGGACTCTAACTGCAAAGATAATTTAGAAGCTTCAGATGATATAAAGAAGTATGTAGTGATGTATGCTGGGTATTATCTGATGAGAAAAGAAAAAGAATTAATGTTTGGAATCAAACAAAAGTCTCTGACATCGTCACATTTGGGAAGAAATAAAATGACTGCGGTCAGGTCATATCGCAAGAAGAAATGACCCTTGGCTAAAGTAGCTACTCGACTAGGTCCCAAGAGATATCTAAAGATCAGGACCATGACCAAAAGTACTGTAAAATGGGAGGATTAAAATAGGAAAGAGAAGGGAGTCTTGCAACCATACTACCTGGTAGACCATTGAAGTCTTCATCTGGCAACAGATCGACAAGAGCTGAAGAATGTATATTGCAAACATTTTTGCAAGTTTATTTTTTTTTGCAACGTAATATTTGTAAAGCAAACATTTCTTATCATACAGTAGTTTACGCATGAACTTAAGTCTTCATGGTTCAGAGCAGTGTTATTTTGCATGACATCTAATGGGAAAAATGCAAATACAAAGTTAAGCAGACCGTTGAATTAGCACAAAATACTGTCCTGTCCTGTATAAGTGCAAGCCTTGAAATTCTAAAATCCTGCCCATACACTTAAATAAGTAACTTTAACTAAGGTACCAAACATTATATTGTCCTGATGGGTAGAAATCCATTTACCCTGTTATCGAAGACAATGCACATTGTACAGTATCACCATTATGTAATCATTTTTATTCATTATTATTACTACATAAAAAAGATCAATACTGTACATTGAATTGCTATTCTTACGTAATGCTGCGAATTCTATGGGGCCTATTCACTGAAGATTTACATATTGTGGTATTCAATGAGCCCTGGCTCAATCTCTCTCTCTATGGGCTATGTTCTAGAAGGGGAATTCAATGGGTCTTCCGGGTTAGCCCGCACGGATCAGCAAATCTCAGATCTTATAGAATATACCCTTATCACTCTTACTCCCTCACTGTCAGGAATCGGCGTTCTCCTCGCTTCCCACACAGAGCACTCCCTCCCCGCAGGGAGCCCCTGGACACACAAAACAATCCTGCCTTACCGGCCTCCACGGCTCCTCGCCCCTGCCGCCGTCGCGGGATCACTCCCCTCGGCGATTCCTCTGCTCAGCGCCGGGCGCGCCCACGCCCTCCTGCACGCACACCTGCACCATCCACTGGCCCGGTTCACACGCGTACACGAGTTATGGAGCACGCTCAGTCTGCACACTCTTATTCCCGTCCCCCGGACCTCAGGCTCCGCCCCCGCACACTGCACGGGCATACTCAGGTTACTAACAAGACTCACCTGGCCTGTTATGCCTGCACCAATCTGCAGTGTCTCCCTGTAGCTCTTCCTGTTCCTCCTCCGTTCCTAATTGGACCTTCCTGCTTTATCTAGCTCCTCTCTGCTCTCAGTCTTTGCTCGACATAGTCTCTGTATGGAAGTACTTCTGGATTCTCTCAGTGTTTTCACAGGTTCTGACGCGGCTTGTACGACTACCCCCTCTGGCTCTCGATCTCGGCACTCCTTGGACAACGCAGACTCTGGTAACCCCTTGAACACGGCTTGGACAACGACCTATCTCCACTCCCTGACTTCGGCGAGGCATCCTTCACTCTATCTCTACAACCGGTACCGGCAAGTATTGTCTACCTTACTACACCTGGCCTGGCAACACTTCATACCACACTCCGGACACGCTCCCTTTGCTGCGGGTGCGTGTATTACCACTTCCCCCTTCAGCTCAGGGGACGGGTCTGCTCTGTGGGCAGCACCGGCGTAACACTCACTCCCTCTCCCACTCCTTTCTAGCCATATTTTGCCTACTTCAGGGAGGAGACATTTGTCAGTTTATAGTTGTCATTACAGCATATTGGGCAAAAAGCACAGGAAAACGAGTTCTCAAACCATGTGATTTATATGCATAGATAATTCTAAATGAATATAGCTAAAGCACCAGATGATTTTTTATCACATCAAACAGCGGGCTGTTTTTGTTTTGGCTATTTTGCATTGACAATGTCAGAGTTTGATGAAAAAGCCTTGAATGGTGCCCGGCATTGCTTTACACATCTAAAAAAAAAATGTGTTTCCGGTCCCCAGCAATGAAGGGATAAAGAAGCCATCCAAATGTAACAAGAATGGTTTCAAATGAACCCATATTGAATGCCAGTGGGACCTGCAACGTGATAGTCATTGGGCTTTCGAAACAGTTGCTTTAAATCTTATGCTGTAAATAAAACAAATGTATATCATCGGCATCAAAGCAATAGAAAGAGAAACAAAGCTTCGGTGGCACCATGCTGGTATTACAGCTTACTGGATTTTGAATGTCCTGTTTTTTTATTTCCATAAGTTCTGCCCCATTGAAGAGTCTGGTTTATCACAGGAGTGGGCAACTGCAGTCCTAAAGGGTCACTAACAGGTCAGGTTTTAAGGTTATCGCAGCTTCAATACAGTTGGCTCAGTCTTTGATATCCTGAAAAGCTGACCTGTTGGTGGCCCCTGAGGACTGGAGTTGCCCACCCCTGTTTTATCATGATGCAGCAATGGGTCAAAGCTTGGAATACAATAGCAGTTTGCGTAGCAGTAGAAAAGGAACAGTACAGCAGGCTGTAAACAAACACACTTCTCCTGACCTCAAATTTTTAATTAAATCATAAAGCACTGTGCTTGTGTGCTGTGCATCCAGAAACCATTTGCTTTCTAATTAGCATCAGGGCCACATACCTAGGGAGCCCCAAACTGCAGCGCTCATACAATTTTAATATCTAACAATTGAAACAGAAGCATTGCTACCATGGACAAGACTTGACACCACTAAAGTAGATGATGAGAGACCTAACAGCCCAGATCAACCAAGCCAAGGATAAGATGTAAAGCATAAACCACTGCAACAGATCCAGATTTTAGCAAGGGTACAAGAATGATTTCGCCCAACCCAGCTCTGTTTGAGAGAAACATTTTAGTTCACTGAGAAAGCAAGTCGCAGGAGAATAGCAATTACAAAGATCTGTGGCAGCTGAGCCTTTCATGCTAGCTCAGTAGTGCAACTCGTTTTCACATGAGTACTGTAGGGAAAACCTCAAATCCCAAGCCTGAATAAAATCTCTGCTGCACACGCTGCTTCCGACACGGCAATATTTATGACTGAAACAATCATGAACATATTATTTAATATTTTAGCCGAACAAATAACACATTTCCTTGTACAAGACCACAGATGCAGCAGCTTTATTGCATTTAATGTTGCGGCGTTTGTGCTGTAAATTCAATGACAGCTAGATAGGGCATGTGGTCATTTTGTTGACTCTACACTAGTTTGCATAAGGAAAGGAAGACTTTTGCGTCACCATGTAATATTCCAAAATTCTTCCGTAGATTTGAACAGATCAAATTTTTGCAAATATTATGTTTCATTTTTGTTTATTGGTGCAAGAGTGATGATTTTTTATCAAAAATGTCCCATACTATATAAATAATAATTAAAAACCACATCAAAAGCAGAACACAAAGAAGAGTGATTCATATGTAATCTCTAAGCTGCAATTATTAAGGTGCTGGATGACTCATGAAAGTGAAATACGTTGATCATGAGAAAACAATTAATTGTTGAAAGGCAAGTACTGTGCAACAGAAGTTAAGTTTGATAATAGAGTCAATGACATCACACCAATCCTATGGTGTAGCAGGTATAGAATCGCTACAAGTGTATGAAGGGTTTTGGGTTCGATCCCTGCGTGGTATGCTAAAAGTGTGTGTGTGTGTGTGTGTCTCCATTAGCATTAAAGAATTGAATGTTCTAAAAAAAAAAGACCCTTGCACATGTGCGCCGCGCACGTGGGCAGCCTGATGAAGAGGGAGAGGAGAGAGATGCAGATGCCAGGTAAGTCCCTTTTGCTAAAAAAGATGTTTTTTAAATAAGGAGCCATGCTCAGACCGCGTTAGAAGTGGATCCGCATGACGTGAAAAGGACTTTGTGGGTGATAGTGCCAAATTAGCCCTTGCACACTATATTGAATAATCTCCTAAGCATCTGTACAGTCCTGTTTCTAATGTTCACTTGACATTGGAGATTACCTTAATGACCAGTGACTAACAGGCTCAACAGGAGTAAGACCAGATGGCCTCTGTATAGACCAAGTCTCAACCCCATCAAATGCTGTATTTACCGCCGGCACTCACTGACAATACTTGAAGCATTTAACATTATTTCGATATGTACCTGACAAACAAATTGTGGAGACTCACAACGTTTCTCACAAGTAAAGCATCCTCTGATGATAGCCTTATACTGAGAGCATGTACACATGGGCATAATGCATACTGTATGCCTTCTACTCAAGTCACCATACATGGATGTTGGAGTAGCCAAGAAATAGAGCACGTTTGAACACCCCAGAAAGGGATGTTTTTAAGAATGGTACAATCATTGGGTGAAATGAGTGGGTGCTAATAAACAAAAAGGGAAAATTACTATCTGCTGGATTTCAATAATTAAAGGGGGGCTTTCTATTTTAAATATTTGTACAACTAAGCCTATGCTATGGAAGTACTGTATGACAATATGATGAACTCACCAGCCCTTACTATAGTGATTACAGGGAAGCACAGTTATACTGACCTCTGCTTAACATGTTTAATAACTTCATAATGTATTGGTTAGTTTGCATTCCAAACTAATCCTGGAACTCTCCCTCTCTGTCACTGCACCAGTACAATTGATCACAAGCCAGGAAGCCATAGGCTACAATGCATAATCTGATCACAATGTTGCTCCTCATGCAATCTTTCGGAAGCCTAGTAGCACGTCTATCACCAGGTCACTGAGCAACCAGTTACATACATCTTTAGGGAACATCTTTGGTGTAAACACCTTTTAAAGATCTTCACGAAATACAACACGTAAAATTCATTAGACTCCGTAAGCCTATTTAACCTAAATTAGCGCCTGTTAATCATAACACAGAAGCAAATAATGTGACTTTTAATCCTGTAAAAAGCATGGTGCTATCTGTAATAGGCCATTATTGTAAATGAAATGCAAATGAGCTCATTAAATGATATTAATCCCATATTCACTAAGATCCAATAAGGAAATAACACTGCTTTATTTAAGTTATACCTAACTCTGGCGTTATTCCCATCAACAAGGGGGGGGGGAGAGAGAGATTAAAATCCGTCTGTTAACATCACTTCACAGTGATACATTTATTTTGTGTCACCTAATTCGATAAGAAATGCATTTGCGAAGTGCAACGATCTTCTCATTTGCAGATGCCAGAGAGTGATCAATATCTCCAAAGTAAAGCTATCTAAAAAAAAAATAGTGGACATCTCCAAAGTAAAGCTATTTTGAAAGCTCAAGACTTAAATAATGTCGCGTTATTTGAAAGTAATGCAGCCTTATCCTGAAACACAGATGTAGCCAGACTTACTGCTCCCGATACAATGTCAACCTTTGAGTTTCCACCTGCGTGATCACTTTGTGCACCGCTGTCCAGCCACGGGAAACTGCTGGAAGGCAACGAAATGTCATCCCGTGGTCAGTTGTTTTTTTTTACTGACATTAACCCTATTCTAATTAGCTCAATTATGGATGTTATCTTTGCAACTGAATACCTTAGTGAAAAAGGCGTTAACTCAAGAAAAATAACATCAGTTCCCGTTTTAAGTAACCACGTTATTTGCCCTCGTTAAACCCAGGGTAGTGAATCCAGCCCGAATGTTACATGTTTCTTAGGCTGAGGCCCCACTGCATGTGCCTGCACGTCCGCCTTGTGACCTGGCGGCGCGTGCAGAGCACTATACCGCCGTCTGCAGTCGGCGTTTTGAGGTGTGGAGGGCATGGCCAAAATGGGCTGTTTGGGCGCTGCCATGACGAGGGGGCGGGGCCACGACGCTGGCCAAACTAAAAAAAAACCCATGCACACACACACAGCTCAGCAGACTTCTCCCCCCCCCCCCCTCGCTCCCGCTTCCCCGCCTCTCGGATTTGCTCCCTGCCACACCACATGACTCGTTACCGCTCGGGATCACAAACTGGTTGTAGCCCCTGCCGGCTGACGCGTCACAGTGCGCAGTGAGCCTGGGAGCACGGAGGGACCGGGGACAGCCAGGGAGCAGGTAAGGGGCTGGTGAGAGGCGCGCGCACGCGCTGCTGGCTGCACTGGGGACCTAGCCTTACATTGGACACAGGCTTTGCTCAAAACAACATGCACCATTAACCCTTTCTGGGGCTTAATCGATATCTCCTCGAGTAAAACATCTTTGAAGTGTAATGTGCATTTGGATTGGTTAACTGGAAGTTGCTGCATAATTCCATTTATTTAACCCCAGTCAGGGTTGACCTGACTGATTGCGGATATTGTGTCAGTTATCACTGACCTTAAACTGTCATAAATAGAGCAGGCCCTTTTTGGTCTTCCAATACCTTGTTGTTATGCCCTCCAGCTTCCCAAGCAGATGCTCTTACTCGTTACTCTTGCAATGACTTTGATCTTGCAACACAAGCACGAGCTCTCCATGTTCACTGATCTCAGTGTATCGCTCAAGTTTTACATTGCAGTGTTTCTTCATTTAGAAAGTAGAAAACTAAATATATTTTTCTTGGTTGGATCCTGTGATGTCTTTTATTTAAGTGAGAAAGTATCTGAACTAGTTTTATTTTGCCTGAAAGTCCATATTTCTCCAAGTCTTTTGATCAATTCCTCATTAAACTGTTGTAATTACAGTAGATAGAACATAAAGGGACAGGAGGACATAAACTCATTAGGGGTTATTTGCTAATAAATATGTATGCAATGCTCCTTAGAGATGTATTTAACAATATAGAGTCACAGTTACCCTATTTTTGGACTGCCAATAAATAATTCTTACTAATTGATGTTAGTACAGTTATTTAAAAAAAAAACGAGTAATTTTAAAAATATCTCAATCCCAATGGAAGAAATAAGTTTATACTTTCTACTTCAGTCCACTGGAAAAAATAAATAAAAAAAGAATAATAATAATAATATATTAACCGCACCAAGATTATACAGCAGGACAGGTTCTGACAATATACAGACAGAACGAATGGTAAAGTAAATAATGTTTAATTTAGTTTTAGGTGTACAATATGCAGCAGTAACATTAAAGAGGAAAAGCATATACAGAATGATTCTAAAAATAAAATAAAAAAAATTGGTCTACCTGTGTTTATTTATAATTGTGTTTTATTATTGGGTGTAATGTTTTCAAACTATATTTAAATCTTTCCTCTGAGATGCCAGGTACAGTCCCTACAAAAAATAAAAAAAAACAAAGAAAGCAATGGCAGTGACGGCTAAAAGGCGTAAATGTGGGTGTTTTCATAAAACGAATCAGACAACTGTAATTATTTATTTTGAAGTTAACTATTTCATGTGGTATCCTGGCACTGGTTTGTTTTGATCCAACTACTTTATGTGTGATGTTATTAGGTGTTATTCATGAAACTGATATAGTACTAATCGAGGCACAGCATCTTAATGTCACTGGTGGTTCCTTGGGATACCCAGTCGATCACCACTGTAATGCAGTTTAATGAGAACTCCTTATTGTGTCATGTCCAGTATTTTGCATAGGACAGTACCAACCATCACCATCCACTTCTTCTCCTAGTTGGTCCTCTGACATGAGGTTGATGGGAATATTTGATTGACTTGCATCCCCTCCTCCTACATTTTAATTATGAAAGTGAGCAATATCCAAACTTGCACATTACGCACAATTATGCATATTTAAAGAAGGTTATTTCTTTGTTACATTGTTTAAAAAATATATAAATATATAAATATGTATATATATATATATATATATATATATATATATATATATATATATATATATATATTGTTGTGTTTCTTTGCTAAATAACTGGGACTAACCCTCCAGAGGTCTAAGTCTGTAAAGCATTGTTCATTTGTTTTCCGAATGGGAAATGGATCATTTTAAGTTGAAGATTAAGGAAGAATAATACAGCTTATACAATTTTTACTCCATATTTATTCAGTGCAAAAATATCTTGTTTCTAATCCTGTGTTCCAGTTGTTGGAACCATGTTCCAGTTAGAAAAAGTAGATAAAGTATGAATTTTATTTTAACTATAAAATTATTAATATGCCTTAGGCTTGGGGTATAACGTTGTACTTTATCAAATGATTTAAATTCAAGTGCAGTATGCAGATTGGAGCCTTAAAACATTGCTTTGTGATGCTGTTGAGGCTGTTTGAACAGCAAGACGATACATGCTATAAAAATGCTAGATATATTTAATATAAACTGTATCTGTAATATTCAGATACAGATGCAGATACAGATATCTGTAGTATTTTACTATGTATTATATTGAATGAAAATTGCCACATGTATTTGTTACAAAGGTAGGTCAAAATATTGTAGTAGTGGGGTTGATGATAATATTTTTTAAGATATCATTTGATTTAAAAGAAGCAAGTTTTTTGTACAAAACTTTCTAATAAAATTCGCTGTGTTTTTCCTAGATTACATTTTATGTAGCAATCTATGCATTTATAATGGTTTTGTTTGTAATGTCCAGAATGCCTTTATACATAATTAAAAAATATATATTTCTGAAATAACGGCACACACACTGTATAAACCTATATTCTGTGCTTTACATATCCCCCAGAATTATGCAAATCCTAATTTCCACTTAATGGGTTTAAAATGTGTAAAATTCTCTTTTGGGAGTCGGTCTATAATAATGAAACTGTTTGCACAAATGATCTTGAGTACAGTACTGTACATTGAATTATTTCTGTTCACCTACAGTATTCTTTTAAAGAGAAAATATTACAGATTTGATTTCAAAGCACTTTGATACTAACTTTTGCAAATATTTCTTAAAAAACGTTTGTGGGTAAATATACTGGTACATTTTTGTAAATTTCACAAACATTCACAGAAATAAATTAAGAAAAGCTGATGTTTATGTCTATGAAGCAACAAATAGCCTTGACTCCAAATTTCAAAAAGAAATGTGCAAAAACGTGTGCAAAGTGAAATGGAGCAGTTTAGCTGCTCTACTTCCGGAGTTTTTATTTTTACAAACACATAAGTACCTTATTGCAGAACATTGACATAACTTAATATCAATCTTCTGCAACTTCTTTCCCTGACTAATAATATCCAGTTTGGGGTGAAAAGAAACGTTTGAATAATAAAGGTGCAGTCCAACAAAGTGAGCAAATATTATTTCCTTTTTCTTAACAATTTATCAATCTACTGGGCTAGTTTAATTAGAAAGAGTCCCTTCCCCCTAAAGTAACAGTTTCAATTATTTGCTGTTTTTTTCTATTACCCAGGTCTGCCTAATTCCAATGTTATCTGGTAATTATTGTGCTTTTTCCTTAATTTTGTTAGGTGAAAGGGGGAAAGAATGGATAAACGATCTCCCTGCGTATACAACAGTTTATAAACAGTGTTATCACAAAAGAGATTAAGGGAAGCTTGTATAAATATTCTAATTCTTTTCGTTACTATGACAACTGTAATATGTAAATAAAAAGATAATAATACTTATACTTGTTTGATTGGTATACAAATGGTGTGAATCAAATACATTCAACCTATAGAACATGCCACTGCATTAATAAGTAAACGTTGGTCCAAGTTGTATTGTATTGTATTGTATGTCTTTATTTATATAGCGCCATTAATGTACATAGCGCTTCACAGTAGTAATACATGTGGTAATCAAATAAATAACAGATAATATAAATAACAGATCATGGGAATAAGTGCTTTAGACATAAACATAACATTAAGGAAGAGGAGTCCCTGCCCCGAGGAGCTTACAGTCTAATTGGTAGGTAGGGAGAACGTACAGAGACAGTAGGAGGGAGTTCTGGTAAGTGCGTCTGCAGGGGGCCAAGCTTTATGTATCATGTGTTCAGAATATCCACAGTGCTATTCATATGCTTCTTTAAGCAAGTGTGTCTTAAGGTGGGTCTTAAAGGTGGAGAGGGTGCTAGTCGGTTACTGAGGGGAAGGGCATTCCAGAAGTGTGGGGCAGTCAGTGAAGTTGGGACTGCCTCTCTAGCAGCCATAGTTTGCAACTCTCTTAGTCCGAGGACCCGCTGCTTCAGTCAGCGCGCCCGCACTGCATGCAGGTGGCGCGTGGAGAGGCAATTGACCGCTACCTGTGGTCCGTAGGGAGCGGGGGGGGGGGGGGGGAAGCGTGGTTTGAGCAGATGGCTGCAGCGGGGGTCTCCCGGGCTGCAAGAGGGTGCAGCGATCCCCCACACATGCCCTCTGCTGCTCGCTCTCCGTGCTGCTCCCCCCCCCCCCCGGTTGGTCCCCACCCCCAGTCCATTCCCCCCCCCCACACACACAACACACACAACATACATACGCGTCACCACTCGGGATCCCCTGCCGGCTGACGCGTCACAGCGCGTAGTGAGCCTCGTCGGAAGGAGCCAGAGATGAGTTAAGGGGCTGGTGGTCCGCGAGCACACGCGGCCGCCCGCAGCGGGTCCTCAGCCTTACCTTGTGTATTGATTCCCAAGAACAAAATAAGTGGCAATTTAATTAAACATGTCCAATAAAAGGACAATCCTGTTTAAAGTTACTGTAGTGTCATTTTCTGTAGTTGTGTTACATGGTACATGTTGCTACAGCATTGCATGGTTCTTCTGAACCTTCTGACAACAACTGGAGATGACACTGTATTTTTTTTCTTGTGGGTTGTTTTTCCATGTGAAAAGTGATCTGTATCTTTTGCATCTTTATCTGTAACTTGCAGGCCAGAAAGCAATCCGATTTGTAGTGGTCATAAATACTATTCACACCTAGAATTATTTGGTATCCAAGGAACAGAAGGTGACATTCCTATTTATGAATACACTGAGCTGGCATTGGACATTTGATGTAAAAAAACACATTTGCATACATTTCAGAGAAAAATATAAAACCTGTTATATTCAGCAGAGATTTCTAGCCAGAAAATCTTCTGGGAAAGTGGAGTTAAAGTAGCAATACTACATCCCCCCCCCCTTTTTTTTCTTATTTTTATATTTCAAGTGTGTGACAATGTATAATTCTACATCCTTACCTAAGCTGGCAATCGTTTGGTGCTTCTTTTAAAAATCGTTCAAAATTCTGATTGCGTGCCTTATTAAATTGCTGCCTTTCAGTCCAATCAATCCTTTAGTTGGTGGAACATAGCAGCTACAATGTATCATGATATCACTAAGGTAACATTTACTATTGTTACAGTTTACAGCTCAAACTGCTGGGAACATTGGCAACAAATTATCACAAACAGGAAAGTGTTACAAAAATTTTGCACTGCTGGGGAGGTGGGTTAAAACTTCCTATAGAAATCAGAAGATGCTCAATATATAAAAACTCAAATGGTATTTAGTTGAATAATAAAAAAATCAGTCGATATTATCTAATACTATACAACTGATTTATTATAAAAACACAAGATTTCACATGTTTTGATGCTTTAACAATGTCTGCTAAATATCTGGGGGGGGGGGGCTGCATTCTAAAAATATATACTTTGAGTGGCGTATTTTTCTGTTATGGGGTTGTTTTCCCAAGTCACATATGATATGCGTGTTTTGCATTCACCTCTGAAAATTCAGGTGAGTAGTTTTTTGCCCTTGTGCTAAGTTTGGACCAATTACAGTATATATGTATGGCATCTCTAAATTCAGAAGACCCAGGGGAACATGATTTGACATTCTGTTTTATTTAAAAATAGTGGTTTGGAGAAATCAGGGAGAAAATGATGTAAATAATTTGGCTTCCACTGACATACATATCATTATATTATCATATCATATATTATCATCATATATTAACCTATATAAAAATAAATAAATACTGTTCAAGGAAATCTTCATCTATTACTATAGCTGAACAGTATCTTATGTATTGACTGTGAAACTATCAAGAAAAGCCTCAACAACCCTTCTTTATTTCGTTTTTTGAGCATGTAATACATTATGATTTGAAACCATATCTATTTTTTTTACAGAAATAAAAGGAATATTCAAAATCTTTAAAATATAGCTTTCTGCCTTATCTTTTTAAACAATTTACGCCCTTTCCTCTGTTGCTCGACTGCTAAAACTCTGACTCAGGTGCTCATTCTCTCCTGTCTTGATTACTGTAACCTGCTGTCCGGCCTTCCTGCCTCTCACCTGTCTCCCCTACAATCTATCCTAAATGCTGCTGCCAGAATCACTCTACTCTTGTCTAGATCTGTCTCAGCATCTCCCCTCATGAAATCCCTCTTCTGGCTTCCGATCAAATCCCGCATCTCACACTCCATTCTTCTCCTCACTTTTAAAGCGTTACACTCTTCTGCCCCTCCTTACATCTCAGCCCTAATTTCTCGTTATGCACCATCCAGACTCTTGCATTCTTCTCAAGGATGTCTTCTTTCTACCCCTTTGTATCTAAAGCCCTCTCCTGCCTTAAACCTTTTTCACTGACTGCTCCACACCTCTGGAATGCTCTTCCCCTCAATACCCGACTAGCACCCTCTCTATCCACCTTTAAGACCCACCTTAAGACACACTTGCTTAAAGAAGTGTATGAATAGCACTGTGGATATGTGGGAGGTAGTGCATTTTTTTACCGAACTTTTAAAAATGTGTGATTTTTCATAGTGAATGCCGTTTTGACACATTTTTTATAGTGCAATGAAAACATGCAAAATTGCTCGGCAATGCACTGAACATATCGAAGTTTAGTGAATAGGCCCCATTGTGTCCAGTTACAGTATATATTTTCTCATCTAGACTCCAATAAAACGAATATTTATTACCCATACTGAAATGTTTACATTAATGTTTAATCTCAATATACCGTAATAATTTTTAATGAATCAATTGTTTATATATGAAATGTATTTTTGCCTAAGTAGTTTCAGGTGCTCATGTATTGTGTAGTGTACAATCTTTATTAATATGCAATATCTTTATTTGTTGTTTACATAGAAAACATTTCAAAATGATCCTAGCAAAAATGCAGCCTATCCAGTTTATAAAAGTCACAGACAACCCATATATTTCCTCCTATCCCTTTATTCATCAGATCCATCAGATCCGACGCCTTACTTCTGAGTCCTGACTATGTGGAATATGATTAAGACCAGAGTATTGTATTGTATGTCTTTATTTATATAGTGCCATAAATATACATGGCACTTCACAGTAGTAATACATGTTGCAATCATATAAATAACAAAAAATATAAATAACAGGTCATGGGAGTATACTAAGGACATACTACACTTGGCCTGCAATACTGTGTGCATGGCTAGGACAGAGCTGCAATGCTTCCAGGGGCAGGCTGGCCTGGGAGCAGGGGGGAAATTGCCCCCCTAGTTGGTATGATTTAAAATATTCAGGTAGCAGAGAGGAGGAGAGGCTGTGTGCAGATCACAGTTTGGGGGTTCCCAGTTGCTTGTCCATGTGCATAATCTTGGTATTGTCCTTGATTATGACTTGACCCTTAAATATCAGGTGTCAGCCACGATCAAATTTTCATTCTTACACCTAAAGAACATGGCCAGGATTAAGTACTTGATACAATTGTAGGTCTGGCATGTAGATTAACACCATATAGGAAGCACAATGTAGACCCGTGTTTCTCAAGAGGGTTCCACAGCACCCTGAGGTTCCGTGAGATGATTAAAAGGGTGCTGCAGGATTTCGCCTATCTCCTGGAGAAGGAAGAATGCAGGGCAGTTGCTACGGGGCTGGGCAATCTTCTCCATCCAGATTGGCTGCTGCTGCGTAATGCAGCCAATCAGAAGAAGGTGTCAGGAGCCTGTGGGATATGGCCAAGCAGAGGAGGCAGCAGCATGGACCAGACAGAGGTGAGGTTGTGTGTCTCTGTCCTGTTAGTGTTTGTCCTGTTGTTGTTGTTGGTGTGTTTGTTTTCTGTGACTGTCCTGTTGTGTGTATGTTTTCTGTGACTCTCTGCCCCCTCTAACTCCTGTGACTCTCTGTCCCCTGTGACTACTGTGACCTTCTGCCCCCTCTGATTCCTGTGACTCTCTGCCCTCTCGGACTCTCTGCTCCCTTGCCTCCTCTGACTCTCGGCCCCTCTGATTCTTGGCCCCTTCTGACTCCTGTGACTCTCTGGGTTCTTCGACTCTCTGCTCCATTGACTCCTGTGAGTCTCGGCCCCCTGTGAGTCTCAGCCCCCTGTGACTCTCGGCCCCCTGTGACTCTCGGCCCCATGTGACTCTCGGCCCATGTGACTCTCGGACCATTCAGGCTCATGTGACTGTCTGCTCCCTCTGATTGTCTGCTCCCTTTGACTGTCTGCTCCCTCTGACTAATGTTACTCTCTGCCCCCTCGGGCTCTCTGTGACTTGAAACTATCTGAATAGCCGTTACTGGCAAAAAATGCAGGTTTCTGACTTTTTTTGAGCTACCGCACGGCTTGTCAGAGCAAGAGTGCTAACAATCATTAAAAAGCCTTTTAGAAGCAATCGCTTGGTAAGTGCACTTAACAAGCATGAAGTAACTTATCAAAGCTACCTGAATAGGCCCCTAAGACTACTATAAAGTTTGGGTTCAAAGTGATTGTTCAAAATGTCATCTTGCTGAAACACACGCTTGAAAACGAGAAAGCCACTGTCCGATTGCATAATGGACAACAGGTTGTTCCAGTTGCTCCCACTCCTGAACAACACGTTGATTTATGAATTCGTTTTTTTGTAGTCCTCCAAGCGAGGAAACATTTTATCTAAGCATTTTGCATCATAATTCTTGCTCTGTCTCAAGGACTTTAGAACATGCTTATCTTCTTCTTGGGTGGTCCTGTACTACTTCTGAAGCGGTGTCTGTTGCTCCCTGCACTATTGAAGCTCTGGCTGGATTGAAGGATCCCATTGGCTGCTATCGCCAAGACGTCATCCGCCGGGGGAACCCGGAAGTGTGATTCGCCTGCATGAGACCAGGGAAAGCAGAGTGCCTGCAGCTGCCCATCATCCGCTGCTTGTGAGCAGAGCGCTGACGCCACAGACTCAGGGTGGTCACCACACTTTTTTTATCCTGTGGAGCATGTGAGTTTGTATTTGGGCTCACTGCTCACTTTGTGTGTTGTTTTATAAACTTTACTGTACTATATATTTACTCTTTATTTCATATACCTGGGGAGTTCCTGATTATCCCATCCTCCTTAGATCAGTATCTCTGATCTTACCCCTCCTATCAACATCTTCGAGTGAGTTACATTGATTGCATTCACTGTTTATTCACTTACACTTTTTTTAAGCTATACATGAGTGTTTGCGCTTAAAATTTGTTTGTTGTGTTCCAAAGGGTGTTGAAAATACCACATTCGCGATTTATATTTTAAATTGCGGATGTGGTAAACAGTACGTGGGCCGTACCACACGTGCCCTGAAGGTTCGTATTAGGGAGCATATGAGACTCATTAGAAAGGGAGATCTCACTCACCCAGTGGCACAACATTTTACCAACTGCAGATTAGGACGTATTGACACATTTTCTTACATGGGGATAGAGCAAGTGCCAAATCCCATCAGAGGTCTGACTATCAGTACTGTATGTGCTCCAGTCCAATTGTGTTGGAACAGTTGTTATGATAGGTTGACATGGTATGTTCAGGGTTAAACTGGAGTTCAAGTGTTCACAGTGCCAAACACTGCAGGCGTCCACTATTAGGGCATAACAGTAAAAAAAAAGTATTAGAGGGTTTGCACTTACTGTATACATCCATATGTAGACTCAGACATGCATTCCCTTATGTATACAAGTGGTGCATACATGCATGCACTCATAGCTACATACACTTACACATGTATACATGTATGCATACAGAGATACACACACACATACTTATATACAGTATGCAGAGCAAACTAACTCAGATAGACCCATGCATACACTGATGGTCACAGAAACTGCTGTTATAGACAGACTGCCATGGATTATATTTAGCCAGTCTCCCAAGTCTACTTAGGATAATTGGAGTATTATGTTCATTCTTGGAAACTTATCCCACCTGATACTGGATCTCACAGGGCCAGTCAGAGTCTGGGCTAGCTGCTTAGAGGTCTGCACATCACCAGAATACTGTAAAACTAGTCATTTATTACCCCTTTGGATGTCGTTCAATTTCACTCAAAGCAAATACCAACCCCTTTCAATAAAATTAAAATAATTTCATTGAAACATATGTCTGTAATCTAGAGTCAATAAATGTCACTGAAATAAAGCTTGATGGATTGATTTACCATTACAAAGCAGAACCCTCTGCTTGTGCACTGTGTATAAACTGTAAAGATCTTCTGCAATAGAGGCAAGACTCACAAATTGTAATGAAACACACAACCATGAGTTTCTAAGGTCCCAGATGTCTGCATCTGGAGCACAGCATTTTAGATCAGCATCTCAATGTATCCGCATTAAAATGATGCAAATATATGCTAACTATGCAAATGAAGATTAGTTCCTGTTCATTTAACATAAAACTCTCTAAATTCTATTTCACAAAGCTGGTCTAAATGTCAGAAACTATCATTTGGAAATTCTCCTGGGAGACAGTTGAATAATAGCCCATGTGAGAGAACACCGCATTTTCTCTATTTAGTTGACCACTTTGGTGTTCACCCCTCCCCACCTTTTTAACTTGGGAGGTTCTAGCATTTTGCTGAATGGACAGGACTCACTGTGGTTGTTCCCCATCATACAGAGGTAAAAGGGAAGGGTTCACGGGTTAGTGTTAGGACCTGCATTCATTTTGGTTTACCTTGACGTGGTATGCAGGCTTATGATGCTTTGGCCAAAATAACCAAGTAAATATTATTAATATTGAAGTATTTAAACTTTATACTTATTACTTTATATGTTTTGTCAATTGGAAGTAGCATTGGGCACCCCTGTCTTTTGTTTGTATACATTGGCCACGCTCAGTAGCACTTTTATTGACATACAGTAAATATATATATATATATATATATATATATATATATATATATATATATATATATATATATATATATAAATAATGTGGTGGGTGTTGGAGTTAGAGCGTGCTGGGAATGTGTGTGTTCACTTTGGTGTTGGACAATCTCACTTAGCTTACAAAAGTTGAACATGACTTTCCAGTGTAACTCACTTCCTACACTAAATCTGACATTAAAAAAGTTATGGTGGGTGTGACAGAGTGAAGTCAACTCCTATCAGTTATGCCTGGGAGACATATGTCTGAGTGCTTCATCCAGCACTCATAATGGTTAACTCAGGTGGAAGTTAGATAATCAGGATGTAAGCTGACACCCGATAGCCAGCAAGGTAGAAAAGGATCTTGTGACTGGCAGTAGCTGGATCTCTCAGACCAGAGCACACGGATATATGTGCTGCTAGCCAGACGGATACAAAACTTCTTACAGCAACCAAAGTAAGACTTTTTCATTTGTTTTTCTGATTGCTTAAAAGACTCTTACGGTTTGGTTCTGGTTTAGCCAGCCAGCCTGCTGGCTAGGCCTGCTGTGTTAGTCAGTCCTCCCAATGTGGAGCAGGATTTGTTTTGTTTAAAGGGACAGTGTACCCACATGTTATGTTGTTATGGAGAAATAAAGCCATTGAACGTTTTTCATTATCCTGAAACTACACGTGTGGACTGTTCCCTGACCTCGGCTACAGGCCGTCCTGCCACAGTGGGTAAATAAAAAGGTGACAAATTTCAACCGTACAGTGTACAGCAAATAAAAATACCATCAGTGGGTACATTTGCATTTGCAACCCTGTCTTTCCCCATTATCTCTTAGCAGACAATGCTTCCACTGGAGCCCTGGATTCTGGGTAATGGCATGAAAATGAGAACTCACAATGAGTCACTCTTTACTTCTTATCCATTTTAACATGGACCCCTATAAGATTATGCCAGATGTAATATTATATAGCTTTTCAGCACAGCCTGTGTTAAAGAAATGTAAGTCTGAAGGTAATACTAGTATAGTAACTAATTATGTGATCTTTTGTGCTACATCAACTATTAATGGTGTTATGGTAGCAACAGTGAAGATGATGATAGTCAAATAACTCTGAGCAACAGGCAGCCTTGGTCTCCATCAGGGCAGGCTTGATAGCGGAGCTATCAATGTGAATACACCTGGTCTCGCCCTTACAGAGGCCCCAAACTCGGCTTCCTCACAGTCCTGGCTGGCGGGTGGCTGAGGACCTGGGGGCTAAGCAGATAGGAGAGCAGAGAGACCAAGCGACTATGAGGAGTACTTTGAGAGGGAATCATGGCAGGGGAGGACTAAGACAGCATGAATGAAGGTAAGCTGATTAGTGAAACATGTAGGACTGAGAAAGTACAGGTCTAACCGGAGAGCAGTCCCAGTGCTACACTTGCGTCATCACAGCACAAGTTCCGAGGAAGCTATGGAGCATTAAATACGCATGCGCATTCTGGGTGGATGAGTACCAGGAGACAGAGAGAACAGGAATGCCGCTTGTGGGAAATGTCAACCGGGACAGTTAAGAAGCCAAGTCTGCAGCTCGACCAAGCCCAGTAACCCGCTTTGCATGACCCGAGTAGGAGTATCGGGAACTGCGATGCTGGAGATTGTACTGTACCTTCCCTAAAAGAATGACGAAAATTCCAGTTCTTTATTCAAAGCTTGTTAACGAGTTATAAGGATGCCAGCAAATCAAGTAAAATATGGATACATATACTGAAACTGGTTTAACAACACAAATTAATTTACGAAGAAAAAATAAGGAAAACAGCATCAGTCCATGTCAAATCCAAGCGTCAGAAGGTGGTGGTATTTATAATTATGTAATACATTTATAAATACAAGATAATGACAGTTTGATTTGACTTGGAGTACTGTTCTTTTCTTTCTTTCTTGTTCAATTACCCTCCTATTGCATTAAACTATGACATATTAGCTGTTAAGCCGACTTGTGAATCTGAGTTGGTTCAGAGATTCAAGCTTATTCTTGTATTCCCTTCAAGAATTCACCATCATGCCCAGTCCCAAGACGACATGCAATTGGTCACTAGTACTTAAACAACTGCTGACACATATGTTATCTACTCTTTGACAAAGCGCTGTTGTAGCACAAAACCCGTTAGAGGGACATATGTCCTCTGTTTTTGTATTATGTGTTAATTAAATTATTTTATTAGTATTTTTTGGTAGCTGTGCACCTCCATTGTCTCTTTCCATAAACTATGACAAATAGAAATATCACTTCTGAGCACATTCACATGTCCCAGACAGGTCTGCAACCCTGCCATTCACCATTATCTCCTAGTTAACAATGCTTTCACTGCAGTCAGGGATTCTGGGAAATTATATAAACTATGGCATACTGTATTTACTGAACTCTGCCATAGCATAAGTCCCAATGCCAGAAGACATCATATGGTCAATTCATTTGAACAGGTCAAAAAGTGTTTTCCAACACTGGAAGGTGTCTTATAGAGTAGAAATATTGGTAAACATGGGCAGAAGGGTATTTGGATATTCCGGTTTTGCCCGATTATAATGTGAGGTTTTTTCAATAAAGTTAAATGGAAAAGTCATTCTTGCCTTATAATTGATATCTGTTGCTGACAGCCTGCGCAGAAGCTCCTGTGTAAGCAATTAACACAATAGCCGTCTGCGCATGCGCGAGCTCTCCTTTCAGTTCTGTCTAAGCTATTACAACCCAGAAGGGGGGGGGGGTGTGTGATCCCTGCTCAGCTTTAGATTAACAATTAGAGGGGTACGACCTGGGATGAATGGCTATTGTATATACGAAAGAGAAAGAATCCCTGATGATGCACTCATCCTCTACCAAATGAAAACAAATACCTATATTAAATTTGAAATAATGAAAAAGAACTAACTAAGTTAAAACCTCAAATTGCACATAGCTGCTCAGTGTATCCAAAAAATCACAGAACAGCAGATGAGGAACACACATGAGCCCTAATGGTGTACCATATAGGGTTACTGGCACTAAAAAAATAACTAGTGTTGCGTTCCTCACTTGAACAAAACTGGTCATGTAGATGTGCCAGTCCTGTGCATATACTGTATTTATATAACTATTGTTCAAAGATGTATAGCCAAGAAGCAAGGGGATCGCTGATCCCTATATATCTCTGTATGATGATGCACGATGATAGATGATAACCTCAATACTCTAGTCCCTCTGGACTGACAGGGACTAATACGGTCTGTAATGTGCATATTATTGATACTCTAGAGGTGTAAGTACTTATGGAAATAAAAGTATAGTTCACCAAGTTTGATACACCTGTCACTTTTCCCCTTAGAGTTAGCACTGTTGCTGACAACCCAAACTGTATTTGGTATTTACAGAGCAAATATAGCTTAGTATAGACTTCTTAATACTGATAGTGGCTGTCTATTTCCACCCACAATCATATTATAGCTTTCTTAATTTATGTGGCAGATGTAAGGAGAGTCAGTGTATTGGAGAACTTCTAGATCCCAATCGTGGGCTAGTAGAGACCAAAAATATAATTTCGGTACCTTATAATGTTAAGTCCACTTTCCTGCAAGCCTAGTCTATGACCTGTGCAATAGTTGTAGATCACTTACTTCTGCTGCAACTTTAAACGGAAGCTATAGTCATACAACTGAGATGTCATGTAATGCTGCTGAGTCCTGACTAGTGGTAGTGGGTTCCTGGTTCGCCCCACATCTTAGTTTAACTGATCTTTAGAAAGTTTTAGTCAAACATCTATTGGAGTACTGAGCACTATGTTACTAAGACCTATGTCTTAGTCACGCTGCTGACCCGCTGCTGACGTCATCCCCCGACGCGCGTTTCATTCTGCTATCAGAACTTTTTCGGGGGTGGGCAGAAGTAAGTGCTTTTTGGCTATACATCTTTGAACAATAGTTATATACATTTATGCACTGGACTGGCACATCTACATGACCAGTTTTGTTCTAAGTGAGGAACGCAACACTGGTTAAATTTTTAGTGCCAGTAACCCTATATGGTACACCATTAGGGCTCATGTGTGTTCCTCATCTGCTGTGATATTTTGGATACACTGAGCACATATGCTCAATTTGAGGTTTTAACTTAGTTAGTTCTCTTTCCTAATTTCGAATTTAATAAAATGTATTTGTTTTCATTTGGTAGAGGATGACTTGCTAAGCTATTAACACAGTAGCCGTCTGTGCATGCGCGAGTACGAGCGCATGCGCAGATGGCTACTGTGTTAATAGCTTACACAGGACTGAAGGCAGCAACACAGCAGCCTACATTAAACTAGTTCCAGTTAGCAGAGCTGGAACAATCGGGGTTGCCTTATATTCACTGTCGCCCTATAAATCTGGCAAATATGGTAAGATGTTAGGTTATTTTTTTTGGCTTTTGTGGCGATTTGCTGGGCTTGATACATGAGCTACAGATGCTGCAGCCATTATTACCTCTGGTAATGCAGAATAAAGCAAGAAATAATGCAGTAAATATCACATGTGCTTGTGGTAAAATAACTGGAGTAATAACGGCTGCTACATCTAAACAATGTAATCCTAAACATACTTATTCTCTTTACAAATCGAAATTTGTAAATGCGCACAAATTACACAAATCTACACAGTGTAGACAGATGTTAAATACATTTTCTCATTTGATGTGCTGTATAATTCCCAGTGATTTACTGTATAGTAAAGTATGTCTAAATACCTTTATGCAAGTAGTCACATAACTTGTGCTGTTAAAGTAAATGTAATATCAATTTTACTGCTGCTTCTCTTCACAGTTTTCATGGATAAAAACAATTTCACAATTATGCCACCATCTGCTAAAGCATTACACACACTAGCGACAAAACAATAGGATACCAAAATATACCCAAATTAGTTTTATCTGTTTCAGAGACAGATCATGATCACTAGAGCTGACATTAACAATGAAAATACATAGTAATACAAGAGGACCACATTCAAGAGGTTGGCATAATTCAGAGATGCACCCCTGCACCACATCTCAAAAGGTTGAGTTCAAAAGTCCTGTTTAATATCAAAGGTACTGTAGATCAGTATCACTTGTAGACAGTACTCAGATTCAGAAATCCAGCAGTCAGTCCAGCAGACAGTAAGTCTAGCATTGAAGAGAGTAATAGAATCCATGAGAGATGGATATGGGTAAATCGGATTGCTTTTACCTGTCTCAGGATAAACAGTATAGACAGTACTGTTAATTTCACATAAACAAAAACTTCTGAGAGATTTTATGGAGCTGTGAGGCTAATTCTGCCGAGATGATCAGAATACCCAACATGACAAGATAAAGGACGAGGGATGGAGTCTGGGATGACCTTGGAAAGAATGAAACGCCATGTAAACCTGCCTATTTACAGTAGTGGTTTGTATTTCATAATTACATAGTAGATGAGGTTGAAAAAAGACTTCCGTCCATCAAGTTCAACCTATGCTAAATTTAGACAACAGATACTTTATCCTATATCTATACTTATTGATCCAGCTCTTACTGCCCAGGTTCAATACCAAGCAAGGGAAGCTTCTGGGACTAAAAATGTAACTTAGTGGTAAAAACATTGCCTTTGAAGTAGGTAAACTCATTTTCAGTGAAAGTGCCCGTTTTCTTGTGACTGGGCAAATACCTTAAACTCACTACGGCTTAGGCATCACAATGTGGGGTAGGTACTCATTGAGCTTGCAAAATGTTGTGTACACTGTCAGTGCTATAAAATAATTACAAAAATTACAATAACATCTTCTGACACCTCTTTTAGTTACTGAGGAAAAGGTAAGAAACCAGTTTGTCAGAACGATACCAATTGGGGTAAATTTAATACAGTACTTTACTTGGCTATTGCATTTACAAGGGAAATGCTGGCATACAGGACCACTCAGATTCCTACAGTATGTCAGGAGTGTGTTACTGAAGAGTGTGATAACTTAACACTTATATACTATTCATACGAGGCTACTAAATAGTTTTTGGATATTTGCACTATGCTACTGTATGTATATCATTATCAGTACAAGTTTTAACTTTTGTTTGTTTTGCACTGATAACCTGGTTGGAATCAGATTTAGAATTCATGACCTGCCTCTGTGGATTACATCTTTCACTTACTCATAATAAACACATTTCATGCAGCTGAAATACTATATTTAGTATTTCATTGTATATTAAAATGACATCTAAAAGAATCTCATAGACTACTTGATGATGAAGTAACCTATTGAAATTAAAAAAAAGGATCCCTCCATTGAATATACAGCTGATTTGAAAATATTACTAGAGAAAGGTAAAAATTTGGGTATTCTGAATTCCAATGAACATGCCTTCCTAATGAGGAATAAACCCCAGATACCTATTTTCTACTTTCTACCGAAGGTGCACAAAAGCTTAGAGAATCCCCGGGAAGGCCGATAATATCTGTGATTGAGTCATTAACTTCCAACTTGTCAGCCTATATCGATTCTTTCTTGCAACCTTATGCGAAGGGTCTCAAATCTTATGTGAAAGACAACACAGCCATTATTAATATATTGAATAACCTGGAATGGTTATATAATGGCAGTGGTGGATGTAACCTCCTTATACACTTCAATCACACACACACACACACACACACACACACACACACACACACACACACACACACACACACACACACACACACACACACACTTGTGATTCTGTTAAAACCATTCTCCTCAAAGATACGAAATTAGAGGCGGTACAGATAGATATTTTTGCTTGAATGTATGGAATTTATTGTATGCAAGAATTATTTTTGGTTTGAGGACACCTTCTACCTCCAGAGATGCGGTACAGCCATGGAGACCAAGTTTGCACCGAGCTACGCCAATTTCTTTATGGGAGATTGGGAAGACTGTTACATCTGGTCGAAGGTGGGGCCCGGTGAAGACTTTGTCTTCTGGCGGAGGTACATTGATGATATTATTTTGATGTGGAGAGGTGATGTAGAAAGTCTAGCCAAATTTATAGAAGAGCTGAACAGTAATGATAGAAATTTGAGCTTTACATCTAAAATTAGTGATAAGGAGGTTGACTATTTAGATCTCACAATCTATGTTGAGAATGACCAACTTAAAACCAAGTAATTCTTTAAAGCTGTGGACACAAACAATTATATCCTGAGGACGAGTTGCCACCATTCGAAATGGATGGATAATGTACCATACGGGCAATTCCGCAGGATTAAAAGAAATCGTACTGACAAAGGAGTTCTCTCTAATCAAGTAGAGATTTAAAAAAATTAATTTCTAGAGAAAAATTATAATGAGGAACCCTTTGAGGAATCTCTTGAATAAACAAAAAGACTAGATAGAAAAGACCTGATCAAAGAAAAAGAAAATTACCTTTTTCAGATACATTAAGAAAAGATTTTTGCGTTCCTGACAGAATATAATCGAGAGGCAAGGCAGATTAAAGATATTATTAAAAAGCAATGACACTTTTATGTGATCCCCTACTTAGGAATGAAATCCATACAATACCAAATTTGATCTTTAAAAAGACAAGCAATTTTAAAAATAAGCTGTCTCCAAGTGTTATAAAGAAAATAAAAGATGTTGGAAATACCGATGAACGTAATTTTCTTAAAAATGCAGAAAGCTTTTTTTTTTTTTTTTCCCAAAAATTTTTATTAGGCATTTAGATAATTCACAGTATACATGAAACAAACGATAATACAGCCTAATACAGATTTTCTCCTTTTGTTGGTTAGAGAAACCGGAAATAAAAGAGGAAAGCTCACCGCTCCCGTGACCCTCCAGGGGCTATGTGGGGAGCGCGAGTATGGAAACAGAGAGTAAGAGTGGGAATAGGAAGGGGAGGGTGGGTGGGGGGGGGGGGGGGGGGGTGGGGGGGATACCCATTGCAGAAAGCTTTTTAAAAGAATGCAAGAGGCCTTTTTGGTTGTGCATCCAGCACAGCGTGTAAATTTAAGTCTAAAGAAAAAATATTCTTCAAGTCAAATGTGAAGAAAGAGACTTTTAAAATAGATACATGTATTAGCTGTAGGTCTGAATTTGTCATATAATTATTAGAATCCCTTGCAGGCTTCAATATGTAGGCAAAACTAGCAGACCAATCAGGACACGTATACATGAACACTTGAGCACAATTCGGAGAGGGGTCACTACTCAGTGTGCCTAAATATTTTTTAGAGTGTAACAACTCTGATCCCTCTGGTTTGACCTTTAAGGGATTGACTTGGTGAAGCAACATTGGAGAGGAAGAGATAAGGGATTGGATCTAATAAATTAAAAACACTTACCCCTTTTGGCTTAAACACTGATTTTGAGATTATACATTTTTTATAATCTAATTTTATTATAGTATTTATATATTTATATTTTTACTAATATAAAGGTTTTAACTCAAATGAATAAAGTCTTATGGATCGCCTCCTGTTGCTTGCACCATCTTTTTCCCGTTTTCCCCGTTTTTTCCTGTTTCCAGTTAAAGTAACTGCACTTGAGATTTTTTAGAAGTTTGAAGTATTTTATATTTGTTCTATTGAATTTTACTAATTTAATGTTTCTTGTTTTCTCTCTCTGTTTCCCCATTTTTGATATTCATTATTGATGGGGATTGTATATTTGAGAATATATTGAGACTGTTTAATTTCCTGTACCATCTTAGAGTTTAATAGTTAGATCTAAATTTTTCATTTACTACTGTGTCTTAATAAATACAGGTTCTTATGTGTTATTACTGTATGTGTTTTTAACTTATTGTAGAATAACTGCTTAGATTAACTTTTTTTAAGATGTATTAAAGTTATATGTTTCAATTATATGCAACAAGCACATTATAGCACTTTATAGCAACAAAAAGGTTCTTCCCATATTTTCTCACCAATTCAATTAGTGATAGCCTTTAAATAGAGAGAGGATGAGGGGAGTGACCTATCTCCTGAGGAAGCAGTGTCTACTGTGAAACGCGTAGAGACATTCATGCGGGGAGAGCGTTTGGTAGGAGAGCTGCTGGAGATCGTGCACTGCTGAAGGCACCGGAGGCGGAGAGTTTATCCCGGAGTGACGTCAGACGCCGTAGTGGACGGCGCGGACACTAAGCGTGGAGGGCTCCCCGGTAACAACAACAGATCCAGAGTTTTGCCAGAATATAGCTCTAAAGCGGCACCAAAGGCATTAACCCTACAGCTACCCCTACAATACTGCCTGTTTTTATAACACAAAGTGTGAGTAAAATGTGTGTATGTTTGCACTAAGTACTTGTCTATTATTGGACTGCGCTATGTTCTTTCCTTTACTCTAAGGCTACATCTATATCCATCCACTTGGGGGATCATCAGTGTTGTTGCCTGTATATACCTGGGGTTCGAATATCAAGACAATACCAAGAAGACACACAACATCCAGTGGTTAAACTGCTTGAATATTTCTATCCTATATTAAGTGGGCAGACATATGAGCCAAGCTCAGTTCCAAATAACACATGCTCACCGCACAGTGTACACAATTATTATCTTCTCTCTTTTCGGGTGATCCTGCTCCTTCTGGATTTTGGAGGAGAAATACTGTATTAGAGGACTTTTGGAAAAAAGTCCTCACCGGAGGTTTTGAGCAATTGTCATCCGAATATCTATGACGTATATTTGATCTTTTATTATCCACTTGGATTTACTTATATGATTAGTGTGTGAGCGCCGTCCAATCCTTTTGGTGTATGGTTATAAAATGACATACATGCTGTGTCTGTTACTTAGCATAACATTTTTCAATATATTATTGAGTACAGTAACTCATCTGTGCATCTTTTACTGCAGGTCATATAGCAGCTCTTAACAAAAGCTAAGTGAATACATTTGCCTGGCAGGCAATGAATTTCCAATCCCAGCTACAGGTTGCATATCATTGCTGCTTGTAAAACAATAAATATACATATGTTCAGAGGATCTAGTATACTAATTGCAAACTTCAAAAGCATTTGCACTCTTGCTTTGATGATCTGCAATATTGAGGCTACAAGTCTGTTGTTTAATTAAATGTAAATCTCTAAAACATCTTTCCCACACATAATGTTTGATGTGATGTAAAATATTTCCGAAGGGTTCATTCTGCGCTGTTCACGGCTGCGTATATGATAATTGAGATCAGAAAAAATATAGGGAGGCGGAAAAAGGGGAATGAAGGGATTTCACAAATAACGAGCAATACTACAGTATTTTATAATCATGGTCTTGGGGTTTTACATCAAGAAAGTGTTTCATACTGAACTGCTTTGGTTTGATTCAATTATCAACGTTACAGTGTGTGTACAATGTATAATGTAATGTATAATGATATTCATGCTTCCCAGGTAAAGGATCCGACAGTCACATAAACCTTGCAAATGCAATATAATATCACGTATAAGCCTGCGTCAAATGCCACAGAAAGCACTATTTGTGTAAAATTGGCATACAGAAATCCCAAATTATATTGCGCTTGTATGTGCCCATGTACAGTACTAACCTTTTTCTTCCCAATGTGCACCTTAAGCATCACAAATGTTTTCTGCTAAATGCTGTATATTGGCGCAGACAAATGGGATATACATGATGCAGAGATGTAAATGGTATATACAAAAAAATATTGCGTTTGTGCGCAAACAAAACAATTGTTGAACCTGCATCAAAATCACCACCAAGTTGAACCTGGTATCAATCCTAAAATGTCTGGTAATATTGTTAGTGCAGAATTAAACTCAGCACGTACAGTGGGTCACTTTATTATTTTTTTTTGGTGCACTTATCGAAAGCAATCCAGTTCTAACCTTACACCAAGTTCGTCGCATCATAAGTCATTTTTGTTGTTGTCGATTTTAAGGGTCGCTGTACTGAGATGATATTTGAATTTGTATTGGGTGTCAACATTTGAATGCTAAAAAGTAGCACACACCCCTTAAAGCTGCAGTTCAGTCAATATCCTGCATGTGTGTTTTTTTTTAATAAATCAGTTCTGTAGTAAGAAAAAATACTTTTAGCATTTTCTGTTTAAAAAAAAACGACTTTTAAAGACCAATTTTCTTGTATTCTATTTTACAGCCATTTGCTAAGGCACTGCCCCTTCATGTCCTGTCACAAGCCCTGGCACACCCCTTTGTCAGCCCTGCCCTCCCTCTAGCACATGTCAGTGCAGGATTGCTCATGAATATTCATGAGCTTCCACTGACAGACAAGCAGAATATAAACAGATCCCTTCACTAATTATGTCACCAAATTTCGACCTATCTATACATGGAGAACGAATTGACCTGCAGCTATACAGTTCTTTAGGTATTTAGAGATTGCACACATAAAACTATTGAAGTAAAAAAATAAATTAAAAAAAAAAAAAAAACTGAACTGCAGCTTTAATAGAATGTGTGTTGCATGTATTACGGTCGTTATGTAAACTCTCTGACGCATTGTTCATCGCTAAAAATCCCTTTTGACTCTGATGGCCCTGATTGAGAAATTTCAAGTTGGTATTTAGGTGCATACACGCACAGTGAGATCTTGCGCCAGAAAAGCCATTTGTGATGGTTAGTACATAGGCCCTTTCATTTTTCAACTACAGGGTTTATGTATCAAACCAAAAAAATGGAGAGATTTCAGGGCAAAATAACTGCATCATACTGTACATATCAAATGAAAAACACCATTAGTATCAATATAATGTCTTTTGTTTATACACCTGGAGCAATTTTTCGGTCTAGAATTGCACCACTTTTGCCTTGATACATAAACCTCAAAGTCTCCCTAGCTGCACAAATGAGGCAATACAAACTAGAGCAAAAAACTGCACAATATTTACAGATGCAGCCACCAGTATTAGATCACTTGCCTTGGAAAATCTGGGGTAATCTCACTGGAAATGCCGCAACATTTCTGTGAGATTCCTAATGGCCCATCGGATTAACACAGCGGGGGGTCCCTGCAGTAACATTCAAACTGAATGGGACTGCAGGGACCTCTGCTGTGTTAATCCGATGGGCGGTTAGGAATCTCACAGAAATGTTAAAAGAGGGGGAGCAGTAGTGAAACTCTTGATCCACAGATGCAAATACAATGTACTAAAATAATATATGACCGTGTATAGAAAAATGAGTCAAAATTATACGCCAAGTTTAACTTGGCGTAAGTCCTACAAAGGCTGCTTATATTACTTATTGAGCCACCTGTGGTGAAGCATTCTGAAAACCTGACCTGTTTGTGGCCCTTGAGGACTGGAGTTGGCCACCTCCTGGTGTAGCTGATCTGGTATCTGAGTCAGTGTTGTAATCATTGTTGTCAGGGACAGGAATATATGGGTGTTTTAGCACAGTGAGCAAGGGCATTGAGACCATAGCTGTACAATTGTAAAAATTAATCTAAAGGGGAAAGGGTCCACTAAGAGTTATAATCACTTTTCTAAACTGTTTGCACAATGTCTCACTTGAAAATATGCAAATAGGTTATTGTTGGATATGTTAAATGTGTTTTATCTGTTGAAAGGACATTATGCTTTCACCCCCTGGGACCCACAAATCCCTTAACCTCTTAATTTCACAGTCTCCAAAAGGGTTGCTCGTGTTACCTGCCTATATCCGTAGTATGTTTATTTCTTTACTGTATATACCGTCTACCACAAATTACCTCAACTATTTAACTCACGGTAACATGCTTTAAAACAAGAATTTTATATATGAAAAATCTATTATATATGCAGAAATATATAACTATTTTAACTACTTGAGTCGTACCCCAAGCTGACTAGATCAAGATTTTTCTTTGTCCCTCCAATCCGAGGGAAGGGGATCAACACACAATGCGTGACATAGACCAGCTCTGCTGCAGACAATGCATGTAAAGGAGATGTTCTAAGTAGAGGCATACCCCGATTAAAAGGACACTCCCTTTAAGTACACTCGCGAGTAAGGACATATCGCCCAATAGGCAAACGGCAGCTCACACATGCGCCTGTCAGCACGTCCTGAACAGCAATACCGGCTCCCTACCTGTACCGAAGCTGTGCGCAAGCCTGGAGACTATAGAGCCTGTTACAAATGCGTTAATTACATCAGTTATGCACGTAAATGATGATTGCAATACAGTACATGCATCGATATGTGGGAAAAAAGGTAGTGCTTCACTTTAAGTACATTTTCGCTTTACATACATGCTCCGGTCCCATTGCGTACGTTAATGCGGGGTATGTCTGTAGCTGTATTTCTGCATATAGAAGATAGTTGGTAGTGAATGTGGAACAAATTCTTAATTCAGTTTCTGTTTCCTGAATGGCAAAATTGGCAGTTTAATGAATAAATCATTAGTGTTATTGTTAGTCAAAAAAAATATCTACTCATTTTCTGAAGGTGCACTGCTCCTGAAAACCTTATCCACGAATAAATTAGACAGAGAGCAAATATTTGTGCTAGCACTAACGTGCTAAATTAATATACTCAGAGGCTCTGCGATCAGCCAAAAACTGCCATCAACGTCAACGGCAGTTTTTGTTTGATTGTAAAGTATTGAATCAGCCCCTTAACCATATACTGTAGACAAACCACTTTTATTTTTTAAATAACTGCACACTTGAGAAACGGAAAAATTACATCTTTACTAACACTGTAAATATTTGATAAATGTTATCAATATAGTATGGACCAGCTATAGCACCATATACAATAGTTCAGTTAACACCAAAAAAAGATTTATTAAAAGTGCGGTTTGACTTGGGAACATATATTTGAGTTACAGTAAAGTGAGAGACTTCAGGCTTTTCAACCCTTTTCGTAACAAAAATGTCATAATTTAAGATACTTTTATTAGCTTCTCCAATTTTAGTCTAAAAACCCAGCAGTGAAAAAAAAAGAACGATTTTTAGGGGCTAATAAGCGGCCCGTATGTAACGGAGGAAGGAATAACAGCGCTCAGGACTGAGTTAAACAGAATATTACAATAGTGATAAATATGTCGCCAAAGTAAACTACTTTATAATTTCACCATTAGGTGTGTTATCTGTGTGAAAGTGCAAACCAATGGCAGAAGGCAAATTAACTGGTGAATAGATGTCAGGTATTGTAAGATAGTGTAAATCACAGCCAGGGTGGATTGACATAGTGCAGGAGGGGCCAACTCTAGCCCTCAAGGGCCACTAGCAGGTCAGGTTTGAAAGATATCCTTCTTTAGCACAGGTGGCTCAATCAGTGGCTCAGTTATCGACTATAGGGTAACACAATGTATTATATTCCCAGGATGGCTGTTATAAATAATATTACACATTATTTATATTTACTAATACTAGTCATAAATACAAAATACACATAATTCTTTTTATTAAAATTGTATCAAACAGCTGTTCAACACGACACAAGGGGGGTTACTTACTAAAGTCTCCTGGCTGCAAAACCGGGGCAACGTTTTGCTAAAGAATTGGAACAGATTTATTTAAGGAAAAACTCCCTTTGCTTTCAATGGGATTCCTTTTCTTTCCTTTTCTTCTTCTCTGTTTTTTGCCATACTTTTGAAGCCGAACGATTTTAGTAGCGGTGGGTGAATTTTTCAACAGAATTCCAATCTGATGCAGTTTGGCCATTCCTCTGATCCGCAGAATTCCATGGATCAGTCTCAAATACGTAGATTCCTTTTTTTTCTCTATTACTTAAAATTCGTCCTACAGATTCAGAATCCGTCAAACGGAATTCGAATCTGTCAATGGAATTATTATGGGAAGAGGAGTATATAAATATCAATCTGAAGACATTCCACAGAGTTTTTAAAATCCGTGCGGCAGAGACCAGACAATGGATTTTGACGAATCCGACAGCCTTAAAATGAAACAATTTAAAGGCCGATTTTCAGCTCAGGAAAATCCACAAAACGGATACAAGCACGTCTCTAGACTTTAGTAAATAGACCCTAATGTCAAAATGTATTTCAAACAATGAATTATGCATCATATGTACGAGACCTTCATACATATGACACACATTTTATAAAGACATACACCAGGCGTCTGGCCTGGAACCTCTCCTCTTTTCTCTTTACACGCTCTCTCTAGGTCAGGGGTGCACAAAATGTAATCTGTGCACCCCTTTGCCAGCTTACCCCCCCCTCTTACCTTTTTCTCCTGCGGTTTCTGACATCACCATGTCATGTGACGTCCCGTTGCCATGGGAACGCAACATCATGTGACCCCAGCATTGCCATGGCGACGTGTCGCCAGAAGCTGCCGGAGATAAGGTAAGGGACTTATAGAGGCCTCACCGCTCCCCTGGCATTTAATTTCAATGTTGTGGGGAAGAGCGCAGGACCTCTGTAAGTGCCACGCCCCCCCCCTCCAGAAAATTTTGCACCCACCCCAGTTGGCGCACCCTTGACCTAGGTATTCTAATCACATCTCTTGGGTTCAAATATCACCTCTATGCTGATGACACACAAATGTACCTTTCAACCCCTGACTTTACACCGCTGTACAGACCAAAGGCTCTGAATGTCTCTCCGCTATATCATGGCCCTCAAACGTAACATGTCAAAGACAGAGCTCCTCATACTCACAAGCCTGGCCCTACTACCCCCTTCTCCATTACGGTTAGCAGCACTATCACACACCCAGTGCAAAGATACGCACTTTCCTTTGTCACTCAACTGCTAAAACTTTAATGCAGGCTCCCATTCTCTCCTGTCTCGACTATTGTAACCTTCTACTGTCCGGCCTCCCTGCCTCATACCTGTCTCCCCTACAATCCTAAATGCTGCTGCTAGAATCACTTTACTCTTTCCCAAATCTGTTTCACCATCACTCCTGCCCAAATCCTTCTCCTGGCTTCCTATTAAATTCAGTATTACTTACAAAATTCTGGGAAAGGGGAGTGATGTATAATAGCGCTAATGGGGATTACAAACAATTGACCCTACTCTAAGGGTGAGCCCTATGGTTGCAAGGCAGCCTGGTGGTAACCTGACAGTACAATCAGAATAAACAGCAAATAAACAAAAGAGATACCGGCGCCTAATGAGTCCAAAAATAATGGAATCCTGGATATCCAGTAGAAATAGTTCCAGTTCCAAGGAAATCAACAGTCTCTGTATCTTGGGGTATTCAGATATGACTTGATGCAGTGGAAGTAGAACATGCAATGAAAAAAGAAATATTTAGTGCAACACAGTTAAACAATTTATACAGACATAATTGCAACTGGCTGACATAAACAGACAAAACAAACAGACACAACTAGACAAACAACACTTACAGTAGAGGCAACTCTTATTCGAACAAAAACCAGTGGCAATTCCCCAAAAAACCCAGGAAACACCCAGGTACATTCTGAATACATGCCTTAAACTTTCCTTAAACTAGCCCCAGCATTTCTGCATTGATTAATGGCCTATCAGATTAACAGCGGGGGTCCCTGGCAGTCCCATTCAAACTGAATTGGACTGCCAGGGATCCCTGCTGTGTTAATCCTATGGGTCGTTAGTCAATGCAGAAATGCCTTAAACGTGCCTCAAACTAGCCCAGAACATACCCAGCACATACCCAGCACATACCCAGAATGTAACCCGGCTAGTTTACGGCAAATGTTAGAATAAACGTTGCCTCTACTGTAAGCAAAGCTAATGATAAAAGTTATTTATTAAACTAGATGATAAAAAGGACAAATGGCTAACAGACCGCTCCGGTGGGTTAAAACCTAGATAACACTCACAGGACGGCTTGCTGGTAATTCGCATAGTACCAATGCCTCAGACTCCTTGTATTCCTTCTGCGTCTCTCTACTGGCAAAAACCGGAAGTGACGCCGTCCTCGTGGCGGACCGGAAATGACGTTGCCGGATGTGACGTCAGAACCTGGCAATCTCCAGTGGAAGATACAGGAAACGGCGATCTGCACCTCCTTGCCCCACAGTCGTTGGAAGAATGCACTCAGCACTTGTACTGCTTGTAAATATAAGCCACCAAATGTCCTATATATAGATAAAAAATGCCCTACGCGTTTCGTGCGTCTAAACACACTTCCGCAGGGAGCGGTCTGTTAGCCATTTGTCCTTTTTATCATCTAGTTTAATAAATAACTTTTATCATTAGCTTTGCTTAAGTGTTGTTTGTCTAGTTGTGTCTGTTTGTTTTGTCTGTTTATGTCAGCCAGTTGCAATTTTGTCTGTATAAATTGTTTAACTGTGTTGCACTAAATATTTCTTTTTTCATTGCATGTTCTACTTCCACTGCATCAAGTCATATCTGAATACCCCAAGATACAGATACTGTTGATTTCCTTGGAACTGGAACTTTTTCTACTGGATATCCAGGATTCCATTATTTTTGGACTCATTAGGCGCCGGTATCTCTTTTGTTTACTTACAAAATTCTGCTCCTCTCTTTTAAGGCTATATACTCTTCAACCCCTCCTTTCATTTCAGCCCTAATTTCTTGCTAGACACCTGCTCGATGCTTGCATTCCGCTCAAGTATGTTTTTTGTTTACCCCTTTGTATCTAAAGCCCTCTCCTACCTAAAACCTTTCTCACTCCCTGCCCCACACCTCTGGAATGCCCTTCCCCTCAATATCCGATTGGCACCCTCTCTTTCCACTTTTAGGACCTTTCTTAAGACACACCTCTTTAACGAAGCATATGGGTAGCTCTGCTGGCAGACACTATACATCTCATAAGCACTGACCTTGGCCCCTGGCAGACGCCCTTACTAGAACGTCCTTCTACTGTCTCTGTAAGTTCTACCCACTTACCCCTTAGATTGTAAGCTCTTCAGGGCAGGGACTCCTTTTCCTATTGTTTTGACTGAATGCTTTTTCCCATTATGTTATAATATTATGTCATGTGTATTGTAAAGTGCTATGTACCTGGATGGCGCTATATAAATGAAGATATACATGCCTACATACTAGTTTTGAGCAGTAACATTTTGATGCACAACATTTTCAATTCAAATGCGAGCTTAGAACAGGGGGGTGGGGGGCTAATCTTTCTTTGGTCAAGGAACCTTATAATTACATTGAGAAATTCTGAGGAACCTTAGCCCTTATTAATAGCATCTCAGATCAGATGCATTGTAAATTCTTCTGTGTAAGGTACAATTTCAAATTAGTAACGAAAGGAAAGAAGCCCTGCTTGGGCTTGCAGCTGAGGGAGAGCCGGGGCCCAGCTGCGAGGGGACCGTCAGCCGGGCTTGGCCAGAGATCGAGTCGGGACAGAGTTTGGGCCCGACTTGCAGCGCTGTCTGGCCGGGGCCCCCAGCCACCGGGCATGGGACACCTATCCCCGTCAGCGGCCCTGGTCGTCTTAGTCCAGTTGTGATAGTGCAGAGTAAATGAGTACTTCAGTATTAGGTGATACCTTTTTTTATTTGGACTAAATGTATTTTGTAGGACACGCGTCAGAAAGTTCTCTCTCTTCCTTGGGTCAAGCAATGCAGTGAGCACTTCTGGGGAACACCTGATGGGGCCTGTGTACTAAGAATAAAGAAGAAACAACAACAGCACACCCCAAGAAGTTAGGTTTCAATCTTAACACATTATCATTCAACAGTTAGTTGGGGTTTGTACTGATTCCACTAACCATTGTTATACTGCATGAAATGACAATATAATAAAATAGAAACTTATATTTTCTTGGTAAGAGGCTGTTTTTTTCTTTACTCTTAGTACATGTGATGTGCCAGCCTGACATCATCTACAATACATGCACCCATATATTTACCAATTACCCCCTTCTCCCTTTGTTGAGCAACCTCTAACTAGGTTTCTTCAACTTAGATGTTTGTAATAGAACGTAACTTTTTACATTATTTTTTTTATTACCTATCTTCTAAGCCAGTGTTTTTCAACAGGGGTTCATATTAACCTTTGCGTTCCCTAGGTATCCCTAAAGGGTTCCCTGCAATTTTCAGGTAATTTGAAAATTGTGAGAAAAGAGAAGGAGGTTCCCTGCTCAGCTAAATAGATTAACTTTCTAGAGAGGTGCTATCAGGGACCAATAATGTACACTAGTAATGAAAGGAAAGAAGCCCTAAGGGATGCACACTGCTCTACTGATTCAAAACAATACATTTTTATTATTTAATTTAGAAAAAAACGTGAAACACAAATAAATCTGTTTTAAAACCTAAGGAAGCGCTAATGGGGGCCTGCTTTAAAAGGCTACCCTCTCATCCGAAAATATTGGTGTAATCACCATATAATACCTAATATACTAAATCCGCCTTCATGGCAGGCTAAAAAAATCTATATGGTATTATCCCAAGGTTAACACAGTGTAGTGTCTACAATGCCTTAGAAGCAATCATATACAGGACTATGACTTCACCTTAGTGATATCAAAATATGTTTGATGTAGATACTCTGAAATAACAATGACCCACTAAAGGGGTTGTCAGAGTATCATACAGTCAGTCAGACTAGCTTAACTGGACTAGGGGACTGTTTGACTGTTTCACCTGATATGTGCAGACAGATCCATATTCCAAGAATGACCTGGGCTTGATTAGTTGATACTATGTATCTATATGCCTATAGTTGGATCTGATACAAGTCACCCCTAATATAATGCAGACCGGTGTTGTTTATCTGCTAAGGCACATGTGTCCTGGATGGTAAGTATATATGGATGCTGAAAGCTAGAGCTGTATAGGCAGTCTGCTATATGTGACAGATCAGCTGCTGAGGTGATGTGTGGTTGTAATTGTCTCATCTATAGAGAGGCACTCAGTGTGTACCATACATGCACAGAAACCGCAGACTATTAGCAAGCTGCAAACTGCCTACATATTATACCATTTGAAATGCACCAACATAGACATGTTTCTAAAACTGGTAACTAGGGATTTACAACAACTCTCCCCAAGAGGGGAGCTGGAAAATATGACAAGTGTTGAGAAAAATGCCTTAAAAGAATTAACAGAACTAAAGGGGATCATAGAGAAACCGTCTGACAAAGGGGGAAATATTGTCATCATGGATGAGGATAGGTATGTCCTAGAAAACATCAGATTACTCCTCGCACCAGACAGCGTCCTCGCGCGGGAGCATGTCACAGCGGGAGTTCCCGCCTCCGGATCACGGCGCACACTCCCTGTGTGCGGCGCACTCATGTGACGCGCGTGCCACGCACCCAAGCTCCGTGGCAACAGGCACTGATTGCCTCAGAACTCTCACCTGGCTTCCTTACCATAGCCTATCACAGGCTCGGCACGAACACGCCCCGGTTCCGCCTCTTGCTCCTATTGGGCTGTCTTACCTATTTAGGCTCAGCAGTGCCACTGGCACATTGGCTGAGCATTAGCTTCCTGTTCCTGTGCTTACCTCTCTTGTCTCCTAGATATCCTGCCTTGTCTTGTTTGATCTCCCGTGTATCCTAGTTGAAAAACCTAAAGTGGCACATTCTATAGCATACCTAAACTCCATAAAAATCCCAGACATCCCCCTGGTAGACCGATCGTATCAGGGATCGAGTCTCTGAATGAGTATGCTAGCACATATCTAGATCAAATCCTTAGACCATATGTAACTAGTCTCCCATCCCTCACGGAAGATACCACAGATATCTTGAGAAAAATAGATGGTATACAGATTCCAAAGAGTACATTCTTGGCATCATTAGATGTAGAATCACTGTATACTAGTATACAGCATCCTGTGCGGATGGCAGCAGTGTCACACTTTCTAAGGGCTAGAAGCTCGGAACATCAAGAGCATAGTAAATTCACTCTTGAACTCCTGAATTTTGTGTTAAAACACAACTACTTTCTGTTTAAAGGCATTTTCTACCATCAACTCCAAGGGACGGCGATGGACACGACAGGTGCACCAACATACGCCAATATTTACCTTGGGTGGTGGGAGGAGACTAAAGTTTTCATCCCAGAAATGCATACACATACATAGCACATCGAATTGTGGTCGCGCTACATTGACGATGTGCTGTGTCTGTGGAGTGGAACGGTAGAGGAGTTTAATAACTTTGTGAAGGCTTTGATCCAAAATGACCACAATCACGGCTAACTAGCGAGATTAACCAAGATAGGATATCTTTCCTAGACTTGGAAATTTTCAAAGATGAACAAGGCATGCTATAATCCACGGTTCATACCAAAGCCACGGCCACCAATAACCTACTGCTCTTCTCGAGCCACCACCCAAAACCACAAGTTGAAGGAATCCCTGTTGGTCAGTTTTTAAGGGTAAAGAGAAATTGCTCTACGTCAGAAGATTTTGATAAACAAGCTGACATAATGAGCAAAAGATTCCTGAACAGAGGGTATAGTACAACCTGTATCAATAAGGCCTACAAACGGGCCAAACAATCTGACAGAAATATGTTACTGTATGGTAAAAAGGTAATCAAACAGAACCAATCGAGTCCAATTAGAATCATTGGCACATACAGTAAACAATGGAGGGAAGTTAAACGAGTGATCAGTAAGCACTGGCATATTCCTGGAGGACGAGATATACAAAAAGGTGTTCTTGACACCGCCTCCATCACTTACAGAAGACCGAGAAATCTGTCAGATTCTCTGGTTCACAGCCACTATAAAACACCAACAGGAGCAACGTGGCTGAAAAATACTACCGTAGGCACCTTCAAATGTAGTGCCTGCAAAGCCTGCAGTTTTATCAACACAAACAAAAATTTTCAAAATTCGAGTGGCACTAAAACATACACAATTAAACATTTCTTTAACTGTAAAACTTGTGGAATTGTTTATTTAGCCAGCTGCAAATGCGGTATGATGTATGTTGGCAAAACATCACAACAACTGCGTCGGCGCATTTTAGAGAACGTAAGCACCATTAGGAACAGCATAGACACACCTCTAGCGCGACATGTGAACTTATCACATCAAGGGGACACTGCAAGTGTCCACTTTCAAGGCATTGAGCATGGCACACTGAGACTTCGTGGGGGTGACCTAGACAATGCTCTATTAAGAAGAGAAGCAAGATGGATTTGCAGTTTGGGAATACAATCCCCAAATGGACTGAATGAAGATTTCAACTACTCAGCTTTCCTATAAAATTGCTATGAGGTGCCTACTATAAATGATTCCACTATACATACAGGGTATCAAGTTTCTAATGTATTGGGACAGTATGTCTAGCTTGTCAATTTAGCTAGACATAAGGTTGGTACCACTATTATATTTGTTTTCCTTTCCCACCTCTGAATCACTAATGCTGCATAAATGTCACTTACAGAACAGACATGCAGCAAATAGTTTGCGACATGTTATCACTTTAGCACATATAAAAATAACATCATGATAAGTCATTAGCTTTTTAACCTTTTCATTTAGTTTCACACTTACCTTGTTTTTAACTATTGAGGTTTCCTGTGACCAATAAACAGTGCCAGTATGTTTACCTCAAGAATGATTGGCCGCCAGCCTCACATCGGGCGGTGGGTTCACTCCCACCAGGTGACGTGATAGATCACCATGGCGACCGCAGGCAATAAAAAGCCGGTCTCTGCAGGGAACCTCCCAACCCCGAAGAAGTTCCATGCTATAGGAACGAAACGCGTGTCGGGATGACGTCACTGTGACGTCAATAGCGCGACCAGCATACAGTTGTTGGGTCTCATTCCGAAAGACACGGTATCTAGTACTAGCCTGAGATAACTAAGATGTGGGCCATACGTGGATAGCATTATCTGCTCCGTGATAATCTTCGATTAACGTGGCTCTATGACTAACACTAAGAGTCTTTGTTAGGAAGAAGCCTGGCAATAGCTACATATAATAGCGATTTCCAGGTGGGCTAAATCCAAACTGCATGCAGTGATTATATAGCATGCACACAGAGCATTATCTCTGTTAAACCCCTTTTTGTGGCTCAGATTGGTATAAGTTATACTAAGTAACCACAGTTTGAGCATTTCAAATGGTATAATATGTAGGCAGCTTGCTAATAGTCTGCGGTTTCTGTGCATGTATGGCACACACTGAGTGCCTCTCTATAAATGAGACAATTACAACCACACATGACCTCAGCAGCTGATCTGTCACATATAGCAGACTGCCTATACAGCTCTAGCTTTCAGCATCCATATATACTTACCATCCAGGACACATGTGCCTTAGCAGATAAACAACACCGGTCTGCATTATATTAGGGGTGACTTGTATCAGATCCAACTATAGGCATATAGATACATAGTATCAACTAATCAAGCCCAGGTCATTCTTGGAATATGGATCTGTCTGCACATATCAGGTGAAACAGTCAAACAGTCACCTAGTCCAGTTAAGCTAGTCTGACTGACTGTATGATACTCTGACAACCCCTTTAGTGGGTCATTGTTATTTCAGAGTATCTACATCAAACATATTTTGATATCACTAAGGTGAAGTCATAGTCCTGTATATGATTGCTTCTAAGGCATTGTAGACACTACACTGTGTTAACCTTGGGATAATACCATATAGATTTTTTTAGCCTGCCATGAAGGCTGATTTAGTATATTAGGTATTATATGGTGATTACACCAATATTTTCGGATGAGAGGGTAGCCTTTTAAAGCAGGCCCCCATTAGCGCTTCCTTAGGTTTTAAAACAGATTTATTTGTGTTTCATGTTTTTTTCTAAATTAAATAATAAAAATGTATTGTTTTGAATCGATAGAGCAGTGTGCATCACTTAGGGCTTCTTTCCTTTCGTTACTAGTGTACATTATTGGTCCCTGATAGCACCTCTCTAGAAAGTTAATCTATTTAGCTGAGCAGGGAACCTCCTTCTCTTTTCTCACAATTTTCAAATTACCTGAAAATTGCAGGGAACCCTTTAGGGATACCCAGGGAACGCAAAGGTTAATATGAACCCCTGTTGAAAAACACTGGCTTAGAAGACAGGTTATAAAAAAAATAATGTAAAAAGTTACGTTCTATTACAAACATCTAAGTTGAAGAAACCTAGTTAGAGGTTGCTCAACAAAGGGAGAAGGGGGTAATTGGTAAATATATGGGTGCATGTATTGTAGATGATGTTAGGCTGGCACATCACATGTACTAAGAGTAAAGAAAAAAACAGCCTCATACCAAGAAAATATAAGTTTCTATTTTATTATATTGTCATTTCATGCAGTATAACAATGGTTAGTGGAGTCAGAACAATCCCCAACTAACTGTTGAATGATAAAGTGTTAAGATTGAGTAAGAGTGAGACACAGGGGAGAGAAATACATGTGAGGTGAGAGAGGGTGAGTGAGGAAGAGGGAGTGAGACAGAGGGCAGAGAAATACACGGGAAGAGGGGGGGAAATCTGTAAGCGGCCCTGAACACAGCTACTTCCGGATCACTGCTCTTAATTTTATACCCAGAGTGCCACTACTTTTCCATCTACAATCTTACAATCTCATAATGCCACTTTATTTTCTATTAAACGGGTTTTTAAATGATTTATTTTAGAAATCCTTTTCTATTTTTACAGAATAAACATTGCTTAAATGTTTTAGTAATTGAAGCTTTGCTTTGCCTCAACGTTTAATAAATGTCCTTTAAAATTTTTTTTTAATCAGATACAGTAACATGGTCTGTCTATGTATCAAGCTTACCAAGTCTGTCAAACCTTTTACCAAAGAGATCTGCATCTTAAAAGGAAATGTAAATCTGCAGATTTTGCATAGAAATACTGTTCAGTAATTCTGCGCTGTAATTTGTATCAGAAGTACCTTCATATTTTGCTAAATGTTTACCATTGGGAATATTTGTAAAGGCTATTTTGATACTTGCAAATTGATACATTTTGTGATATCAAATGGGTTATCCTTATCCGTGCTGGCAATTGTAGCACATTTCTCTTGCAGGTTTTTACTTTCTTATTGTGCAATGGTAAGTGCCTTCTATGTAACATCTTGCAAATTGTTGAACAACTCGAAGTCTCCAATCATATTCATTCACTTGAAACCAGAACTATTCAATTAGAAGGCATAGGGGGTTGTTCATTAAACTGTAATTGTGCCGATCGGGGCACTGTCACACTGGAAATTCCATTGACTCCATTCAATTGGAGTTTCCAAGCAAGAGTACCCAGATCAGCACTATCATAGTTAATTGACTAACCCTCATTGTTTCTTCATTACCGGGGAGGAGGTCTGCACCACAATGCATACTAAAGCATGGCAGACCCTTCTGGCAGCGAAGCTGCTAATTCTGCTCTTTATGTATGGGTGCTGTAAATTTGGAATTAAAAGCATCGCAGGAGCCTGACATTTTTAGCCATTTGCACTGCATATTCAGCTGCAAGAAAAGAAAATACAGCATGTTTAACATCACCAGCGAGTCAGGTGTAGTATGTTCTACAGCTCTTGTATGTAAATAGTTCAGGTTAGAACATGAAAGGTCAATAGGAATACAGTGTGGAAAATACCAAAATAAAGAAATGAACTCTAGAGAAATAATATGCCTTATTTTCTGATTGAGCGGTCTCATAAAATTATTATTAGTTACTTCTTAGGAGAGTGTGAGTGTGTGAGTACACCAGAGATATACTAAGGGACTGTCTCACACCTAAAAGATTTCCGTAAAACTTATACTGACAAGCCTAAGGTCCCTTGGGATTAAGGAGGTACTAGTGTCAGGCCCAGAAGGATTAGAACCCACAACCTCTGCTATTCAGGGCAGCAACTATTGCATTGAACTATCTCAGTTGCTGGATAGCTCCGCTGTCACAGCATACGTTAGAGCTCTATTGCCCACACCTGGGGCTGGTCTGCATTGAAAAGGAAGCCAAGAGAGTGTCCACATGTATAATTAGCTACAGGTGCCTCTCCATGTTATTTGGACAGATGTTTGAGGACATATATAGATCACTCCCCTCCTTCCCATCAGGGTCTAGCGGGAGCCAACGCCACCTATGTAAGACATGCATAACGCAAGTCATGTTAAGCTAACACAAGGCAGCGCAAACGTAACAGGGCGTTAAGCCTATTTTAATTAAATAATGAATGGACGTTCTTTTTACCTTCAATTAGCTTTGTAGATACCAATTAAACTCAGGAAAAAGAAAGTACGTTACTTATTTAGGTAAAGTCATGTTATTTGACATTTGACCTGATTTAACAGAGCTCTGTGGAACTGCCCCTAAGTTGTACCAGGTATTTTACTCATGTTTTGGAGATGGGAACAAAGCCAGATAGACTAATGTCTAGTTACAAGAGCAATAGGTACTTAAATGTAAGTAAAAAAAGGTTAAAGGCATTAAATAGTGTCAAAGATATGTAGGGTAAAGGGATTCAACCGTAGGTACATCTCCAGTGAGCAGAAGTAAAGAGAGATGTGCTGAGAGACGAAGAAGTTAAGGGTTATCTTGTGAATAATTCAAAATATACTGCTACATTTAATGATGGTAGAGGCTGGGGCTGATCATAGAAAATGAGGGGTGATAATAGAAGTGGCCTTTTAAAAAAAAGACAGATGGAATAGAAAGTTAGAAGTTTACAGCAATAAATGTGAGGGAAGGAGAGTGTTTACAGTATGAGTTGAGCTTTTGTGTGACAAAGGAAAAAGTCAATCCTGGCACTGGTGGAAGATGACATTACAAGATACTGGGCCATATTTACTAAACGGTGCAATACCATTCACCAGCAAGACAGGTGATTTATGGCACAGCACTGCTACGTATGGGCAATAATGGCAAGGCAACCTGCTTAGGTTCAGAATGAAAGGCATTGTGTTATCTACAGTAAAGCAGGAAGCATTGTATTTGGCGAGTAGTGTTATGTGTAGGGTTGAGCAGCGTTGGTTAAATGTCATCCTCAAGGTTGTGTAATGTGTACAGCACAATGTTAACAACGTCTCTGTTTCACTTATAGCTGCCTAAGCTGTCTCATAACAGACTGAGACATGCTGATTGCTTAAGTATCTGTTTTTTAACTGTAACAACTGTTTACAAAAACATGCTACTTATTCCTGCTGTACCTAATTCTGGTAACAAACAGTACTGAGCCTGCTCTGATCCTGCGTGCTGTTTAATGAGCAGCAGAGTAGTTACGCCCATACGTAACATGGATGACTGCCCTACTGCCCGTGTGTTTACATTTACTACAAGAAGAATTTAGTCAAAGAGATTCTAAATGAATTATGAGTGAGGTCAGACGAGAATCACAATAAAGCTTTATTGTGGATACAAAGAGATTAAAAAAAAAAAGAGGGTCATAAAAAATATAACAAGCCGCATAAAAAATGGAAAAAAAAAATTCCACTAAAATATTGGCCTGGTGATTTAGTGGCCTGGAAGTCATTATCCGCTCTAATAACAGCTGTCTCACTACAATGTCCAGCTCATATGTCTGAGTGAGGAGCTTCTAACCACCAGGATAGAACAGAAGAAAGTAAATGGAGTGAGAAACAATTATCTTTAGTAAGGGAAGTAGGGTCAAGGTTGATAATGTATATACCAGAGTGCCCTTAAAGGCACCGTTACAATTATCACAGCAGAGATTGAAGATGTGGATGAGAATTGCTGTAAGAGTGTGTAAGCCTTATACAGGACTGAAACAGAGAGAGCAAACTGTACAGATTGGGCATTTGTTAACAGAAAAGCCTTAGGTGTTTGATGAAGATGAAAACATCATTGGCTTTTGTGCACATCAAATTTGGAGTGCAGAAAAAGGGAGGAAAAATATTCAAATCAAAGTGTATTCAGATAAACATTAAACAACTAAATATATCTGCACTTACATCCAGGTCCGTATCAAATGTCTCCAATGAATTATAGTCTCTTCTATATCTGTTGATAAGCTGTACGAAGTTATTATCAGTGCCGTACCTAACTGGTGCAAAGTAGTAAAGGTGTTATGGGTAGGTGCTAAGCTGCCAAGTTCCCTTATTGCTAATGAGCAATTATCAAGATTTGTCTAATGGAAACGGCTAGCCATAGTGAAAAAGATCTGTATAGTTTAGTCGCTACCTACACATAGTGGGGTGGTAATTATTAAGGCATTTTTTGCATATGTGCATTATATACGGTATATCACTTTTATACCACTGTGTACCAGTGGGGATATACTTTATATCACTTTTTATTTTTGTCATGTGAAAATAACCAACCACATGTCTGTATAAGTAGAAAGATTCATGTTCCTCTTTCTGTGTAATTCAATGTCCTTTTTTTCATGCCTTTCTCTTTTATTTGGTTTTCTATCCTAAATGAGAAGTTATAATGTGATATTGGGATAACCCCCCCCCCCCCCATTTATTAAAAAAAAAAAATGAAGAAGAAGATTGCAATGTATTAACTTGAAAAAAATATATACTCAAATTACAAGACCTTTCTTTCTATTTAGTTTTCAGAGTCTTATCGATTGATCTACCTTCAGGGTCTTAAATTAATTAAGTCAGCTTTATTAACACTGCTGTGGAAGCTGCATGACATTAGCATATCACACCATTTTTCATACAGAAGACAAGCTTCCACAAATGATGTGAACACTTGTGTTGATTCAAGAATAAAATAGATTTTCTAATGAGTTAGAACAAGCCTGTTCTTATTAAGCAGTTATTTCGGCATCATACACATTTATCCACTAGTCACCAAAATTAACAAAGCTATAAACAATCTTCTTTACATCAGCAAAGACAACTGTATTGTTTCAAGGACTACATTGTAATACATATTATTATTATTATTAATAATAAGTGTTTCTTATACAGCACTGACAATTTACAAACACTGCACATATAATTTTTTAGGCACAGCAAGTCCCTGCTCCATAGAGCTTACAATCTAATTTTGGTGCCTGGGGCACAGGGAGATGAAGTGATTTGCCCAAGGTCAGAAGAAGCACCGACACATGGATTCAAACCAGGATCATCCACTTCAAAGACAGGGACATTACCACTGAGCTACTCCTTTAGCCCACCATATGTTAATGAGGGTGAATGACAGTCAATTTGGCTGCATGAATGCAGGCTTCTACTGGTCACTTTATGTAATGTAAGACAGTGTGTTATGTCCATCAATCATTTTTTTCTTAGATCAGTGATGGTACAAATCAATACTCCTTCAGTACAACCCAATGCTGGATCCAACCATACAAAGCATTGAGTACTGTTCAATAATATCCCTTTGATATTGTGTAATTTCCACTCCCTCGCCTATGAAACAACTATTGTGGCACCTCCACCTGCAGCATATGAAACAGACACCTCCACCTGCAGCATATGAAACATAGACTAGTCATTCATCTCTCTGCTTAGTGGGAGAGTGGCTCCTATTTTGCAATTCAGTACTGATGTAATCAGGACTATAACCAATTGTGCGTAAATTATGTCTAAGACATTGCTATCTACAGCTAAAAATTGTTAGCGGGAAAAGGATTGCTCTGGGGAGAATCCTCTAGGAAGGGATGTTAAAAGCTCAAATAAAATGTCTAATGTCTTTATTCAGCATGCGTATACCTATATGTTCTATGTGTCTGCACGGTTTTGCATTAGCCCGCTTGTACAAGCAGTATGTGAAATACGAATTAGACCGTAATTGTTATTCCGTCTTTCTACAGCGCAGGTTTTGTGTTGTAATTTTCTGTGCTATATACTTTCATTGTATTTGGTTAGTAACCAATTACCAGCGAATTCCCAAGGTGAGATAAGATGCAAGCTTCTTTATCTCTTCAGTCCTGCACACTATTTAATGTCCAAGTATCTAAAAAACAGTATGCTGTAGCAGTATGTGGATGTGGCATATACATGCCTTCTGGAGACTTTAACCGTCCTATTTAAATGTTCTAAAATTGAGACCTACTAATCCAATTAGTCCAAGAGATAACAGGTCAGATTTTTAAGATATCTCCTATTAGCACACAATTAATCAGCTAACCTAGCTCTAAGTATTACTAACTTGCATTGTTATGTATTGCCAAAAACTCTGCACTGCTAGTGGAGCTGAAGAACTGAAATTGGACTTGTCTCTGTGAGTTTAGGAGTAGGTCCACTGGATTATATATCCTGAAACAAATGATTCCATACTCCACATGGTGAGATAAATAAAAACTGGGATTACCTCTCTCTCCTCTCCAGCAAAATCCCATATTCGACGACCAACGAGAGGTGTGATCTCTGCCTGACATTCCTGACGATATACATCAAGTGAAAAACTGGGTGAAAAGTGCACAGACATGAGATGTCTTCTCACACAATGCGTCTGCGTAGGTAACTCTTAATGAATACGGCTACACTGCCAGATTTGTATCGCCTGAAATCCTGTCCTGTTTTTGGAACATTTTGCATTGGCATTATCGGAGTTCAATTAATAAGACCAACATGTTCTACAGTGGGATTCCCTTTTAGTTTAAACAGTACATTTGCTTTTCCCTCATGTTTGCGATAAGTTTCAATGTAAATGTAAATACTGCATTGATTTGCACAACAGCATCAGTTTAAAAGACGTAAAGCACGGAAACGTTAGATTTTTTTTTTTCCTTTATAAATCTGCAATGTTCCTTCACATCTACCACTTAAAACACTGGATCATTTTGATTCTGACAATGTTGGAGTAGCACTGCCTTACAGCTAACAGATGGCTGGCACAATAAACAATGTCAGTCATAGTAGATATTATAAATGACAGAACAGTCATGTGACTTGTAGTTATGATATCATTTTTATTGGACCACAATAACAAGAATACGTATCTAACTTTTATTGAGCCAGCGGTCAGACATCATGCCCACTGTAACAGGGCCAACCTGCTAACAGTAGTTAGAGCTGTTGGGTGTCGGCCAGGCAGTGGTTAATCCTCGCAGGGAGGAAGGCAGGACTACTAATGAGCCCAGCTGAGCCTAGCAAGGGGTTTAAAAGGCAGGAAAGGGAACAGTTTCTCTGTCTCTCCCTGGTCTGTGTACAGACCCGACGTGCATGTCCTAGAACCCCAAGGCAGGGCTGCAGACAGATTTCCCGGGGCCCAGGATTACAGTTCTGATTGGGGCCTCCCCCCCATCAGCATTGTTGCGAGCCTCATTTCACACCTCGTGAGCCCCGCCAACCCCCAATTCACACCTTGCAGGCCCCCTGAATTTCCTTCCCTCTTCCCAAGTATTTCTCTCCCCTCCGTCTCACCTCCTCACTCTCACCCCTCCATCAATTAACCCACTCTCACTCACTTCCTGCCTCACATGTATTTCTCTCCCGTGTGTCTCACTCTCTTACTCCCTCCTTTTCCTCACTCGACCCCTCTCCTCTCACTCTCCCCCCCTCTGTCAATTACCCCACTCTCACTCATTCCCTCCCCCCTCACACAATATATACCAAAAAAACACCCCAATGCAAAAAACTTCCAATCCCCAAATACATATAAAAAAATCCCTACCCCCCAAACACATACAATCCCCCCACCTCCCCAATACATTTAAAAACAATACATATAAAACCCACCCAAATGTATATACAGGCAGTCCTCGTTTTACAATGCTTCACTTTACAACGAATGGCTTATCCAACGCTATGCAATGCATACCTATATTCATTTTTACAACGCCAAAATGGCTTATCCAACACTCTTAAGACGCTTTGCAACGTTGTGTATGTGTGTGTGTATATATATATAGTGTATTGTGAAATAAGTGATATAAGGCGCAAACAACTATAAATGATAACAATAGTGAATATATCTTAGAAAAGTGAAGTATGATGATTAGAATCCAACCACCCAGCTCAAACCTCTCTGGTGGGACCTGTTTCACGGGTTCCAAAGATTCAAGTATTTTTCTCAAACATCCAGGGGGAGCATAAGGGGAGAGAAACACAAATTTAAGTGCAGACGTATCTATAAAGTGGAATGATATTATCTTGGCTCGTATAAAAGTATTACTCACAAGATGTATGAGTTAATCAGGCAATTGGCAAATTGGGTTGCCACCCATCTGTGATCTGGACCCCCCTTGTTAGAGATACCGTCAGCAGGATGATGTATGTAAAATAGAGAGAGAACTACATAGTGCGATCAAAAAAGGTACAACTTTATATTTAAAAGCTGCAGAGTTGGTCAGCTACGGGTCGCGCCTGAGCCCAAAATTGGTACACTCTACGCGTTTCGCCCAGCTTGCTGTAGCTGTTGTCGGCTTCGTCAGCAAGCTGGGCGAAACACGTAGAGTGTACCAATTTTGGGCTCAGGCGCGATCCGTAGCTGACCAACTCTGCAGCCGTGACGTCATCTTCCTGGACGGGCGCCGTGAGGGAGGCTCTGAACCGGCATACAGATCCGTGAGAGAAAGCCAGCCAAACACCCGAGGGAGGCGGTGAGCAGTTCGGGGAGCTTCTACTTTCTCCATTTGTGAGATACATGCATGATTTTTACTGGCACATTGTAAGTGCGCATTTTATTGACCCGTTTTTTAAATATAAAGTTGTACCTTTTTTGATCGCACTATGTAGTTCTCTCTCTATTTTACATACATCATCCTGCTGACGGTATCTCTAACAAGGGGGGTCCAGATCACAGATGGGTGGCAACCCAATTTGCCAATTGCCTGATTAACTCATACATCTTGTGAGTAATACTTTTATACGAGCCAAGATAATATCATTCCACTTTATAGATACGTCTGCACTTAAATTTGTGTTTCTCTCCCCTTATGCTCCCCCTGGATGTTTGAGAAATGTATATATATATACACATTCACATAAACAACGTTGCAAAGCGTCGTAAGAGCGTATATATATATAATATTATACTATATTATATTATACTATATAATATATTATTTATTATGTTATATTATATATATAATACAGTATATACACTTGTATATATATATATATATATACAATTTATGTGTGTGCTGCATATCTTATTGCCGGCATAAAATATTTGGTGTATTTTAGTGTTAAAAATGCTTTCAGGAACGGAACCTTTCATTTAAACAGTGTTCCTATGGGAAAACGTGTTTCGCTTTACAACGTTTCGCTTTACAACGCCATTTTGAGTAACGCATTGTGTCGGATAACCGAGGACTGCCTGTAAAACTCACTGAAATGCATCTAAAAAAAGACCGCAATACATCTAAAAAAATACCCCAATACCTATAGAAAAAAAACTTCAACACCTATTAAATAAAACCCCAATACCAATAAAAAAAAAACAATACATATAAAAAAAACAAATGCTGTACATATAAAAAAGACCCCAATGCATATAAAACAAAAACAAATGCATATTAAAAAAACAACAAATGCATATAAAAAAGACCCCAATGCCTATAAAAAAAGATCCAATTGTATATTAAAAAAACCTCAATATATATTAAAAAAAATAGACTTACCTTGGGGATGGCCGAGCCTGGTGGCTGCAGGAGGGGTGGTGACTGTGGGGGGGGGGGGGGCAGTAACTGCCAGGGGGGCGCTGGTGACTGCGGGGAGGCAGTAACTGCCAGGGGGGGCGCCAGTGACTGCAGGGGGGTGGGGGCACCGGTGACTGCCGGGAGGGCATCGCCAGTGATTGCCAGGGGAGGGGAGGCGCCGGTGAATGGCAGGGGGGGAGGGGGGTGCCGGTGAATGGCAGGGGGGGAGGAGGCCTCCCGTGACTGTCAGGGGGGAGGGGGCCGCTGACGACTGCTGGGTGTGGGGGGGGGGGCTGCTGTTGACTGCAAGGGGCGGGGCGTTGATTGTCAGAGGGGAGGGGGCCGCTGATGACTGGTGGGTGTGGGGGGGGGGCGTTGATTGCCAGGGGGGTGCCATTGACTGCTAGGAATGGTCCGTCTACTGCCAGGGGGCTCGGCGGCCAGACAGAGCAGTTGCCGCCGGGCCCCGGCTCTCCCCACCTGCAGGCCACTTCCTCTCTCTCTCACAACAGGACCTCAGACTTGAGCGTACATGCGTCAGGCCTCCCACTCATAGTGCCACGCACCGGAAGCTGGGCCAAGCTTACTTCCAGCGCGCCTATGTCAGAGGCCCATCTCGCGCTGAGGTCAGAGGGCCCGGTGTGGGACACAGAGAGGAAGAGGCCTGCAGGCGGGGAAAGCCTGTGTTTTTGCTTATGGCACTTTGGCAAAATAAAAACCTACATTTATTTTTCAAAGCATCTCCTACAGACCCACAAGGAAATTACCTCTGCAGGGCTGGGAAAAAGTATTATGTGGTGATTGAATAGAAAAGTATTTGCAGTTGGAAGCAAACTAATGGTAAGGTGCATACATGTCTTTCAGTAAGTTTAGTTTCAGGTATTGTTTCATGGTGGGAAATGCACCATCATAAACAGGTTTATGAAAATCATTACTAGGAGATAATCATATCAAAGGATTGTAGACGATATACAAGGTATAACAAACAGCAAACGTGTTGATAAATTTCACTTTATATACTTCATTAATCAAATACGGCTGCTGCTTTATATTACTGTAGACAATACAAGTTTATAGATTGTGACCATAAAGGTTATATTTTAAACCAGCATCACAGGTTCTCTCCATTATATACAAACCTATCTACCCTTTTATAATCCATCAATATAAATAAAGGTCTCCATTCTTACCATTGCTGTTCTTTTAGAACTGGTGAAATAAAGTTTATTTGAAATGGAATTAATTACTGGAGATGATCCATCATATCATCCTTCTACTATTCAGATCCAGAGGTCTGTTATTGACGTAACACGGTGTTAAGCTAAGTTGACGTCTCGTTAAGTACTAACATATCTTCAAAGCTCACTAGTGCTAGCTATAACGGACATTAGTGCTAATGATATGCATAAGAGGTGTTCCCGATAACAATGCCCATCCACAGAGCTCCGTTATAGGAGAGGGACAGAGAGAGAAGTCTCATCTTTGCCAGAGTCCCAAGTGGCTTATTTAACACCCAAAACGCACCTATATACAACACACACTCTCTCTCGTTCCAAGCTAACGAGAGGCAGTGCTAACTTAACATGGTAAGCCTATGCTAATGAGATATAAAACGACTATTGTTTTTGCATATAATTAGCTTTGTGGATATGCATTAATCTCAAGGAAAATAACGTTTGTTAATGATTTTGATAATATCTCATCATTAGCACTTAGATGTCCAGGACTCGGGGAGCGCAGATTATATAACCAAAAATTTTAGAAAAATACAATATGGTGTGGTATGTCTTAAACCCAAGGTAGATATGTGGGTAATGATAGGGAATATACTCACATATTCCCCCAAAATATAGGCATGTCCCAAATCAGTGGCAATATATCCCACTGGTAGTTATGGGAGAGGACCTTTCCAAAGAGTGCCAGGAAAGACTGAATAGGGCAGAATGTAAAACTATTTGTTATGCAATGTAAAAGATACAATACAACACTCACATTGTGTTAAAATATATAAAGCATGGGTGTCAGAGTGAAAGTGTTGACTGGTTGGGAGATGGTGCTCTCACCGCCTCCTTCTCCCCCGTGATCGCGGCGTCTCTGCCGGGTTCCTGCACTTTCGGGTTGGATGCCCGGATCCGGCAGCATACTCCGGATGAAACCGCCAGCGGTGAAACGTGTAGAGTGTGATCAGTGCCAAACGGGAGAGAGAGAAGGACACTGTCGCTGTGGACGCAAGTATCTGGGCATCCAAACCAAAACTGCAGGTACTCGACAGACACGGTGCGATCGCGTCTGCATGCCTTTTCCCATTAATGGCTGCCCTGGACTCAATACCATCAAGATGGCCTGCAATGTCCCTCAATCCCTCCGCTGAATATCCATCAGCTCCCTCTGCTTGTCTATTATTGTTGCACGCAGTACACATCTGCATCACTCCGGTTGGAGAACTTCTTCCTGTCATCGCCATCAGATCGTTTGCACACTCATCCACGAGTTCGTTCATGAAAACTAAGTAGTGAGTACCCTTCATTTTGATACCTAATCCAAAGTCATTGGTCTAGCTCCAAGGACTTATCATTATCTTTTCTGGGGGTCTGGAACGCCACTTTTTGTGGTTTTCTCAGACACCGACAATGTGCTTATTATATGAGTAATCACCTTATATGGGAGCTTTTTCTGCCCTGACATGGTACTATCACATTGGACATACTATTATTTTTCTGGATGACAAATATTGGATGTCTTTACACTTATGAATGAGAGATTTTTTTTAGAGTTATGTCCCTTAATTTATATATTCTGCATACTTTAGCGCCCTGATTGAAGGGGGTTTCTCCTCCAGCTCTTGTATTATTATTGTTGCACCCTGACATGCTGATGCTTCCCGGCTTCTAACTGCAGCTGGAGTGGTAGGTCGTGTAGATGGTGTAGGCTGGGGAGTTGCCTGTGGTGTAGATTGGAATTAGACCATAGTATGCGGCACTTTGTCAAAAGTAAGGCTCTTTGACAAAGTGCCGCAAGGGCATGAAACGCATCAGAGTTATCCTCTACGAGGAATCTGTTATTTTTTGTATGCTCCGATGATCAAATAAAGTATTTTTTTAGTGACCCAGCAGTTTCAGCTCACTTTCTGGCAGTTCCACGATAGCAGTGCATGGCATTCTTTCTCCCGGTTGGGGGTTCTCTTCACTCATTCTCTTGTGTAGCCCCTGTCCCATATCACCTATGTAGTAGCAGCCCCCTGGGCATTTCATGCACATGATGAGGTATACAACATTGCTGGAGGAACAGTTGAACCTTCCTCTGATTTTGAACTCCAGATTGCTGTGTGGTATTTGTATTGTGCTCGCTGTGTGGAGCATTGAGCAGGTTTTGCGTCCTGGCATGGTCTTCTCCCGCATTCAGTTGTACTGTTGAATACTTTACTCCTCACCATCAATTTCTAGAGATTATGGGGTTGTCTGTATGATAGTAATGGTGTTTCAGGGAAGACCTGTTGCAGTCTTGTGTCTTCCCTGGCAATCTTGCGTAGGGCTTCTAGGTGTGGGTTATATGTGACAACCAAAAGTACCCTGTCTTTCTGTCTGTATTCAAGGAGATCACTTCTTGGTATTCTGGTGGCTTTGTGAATTTGCTGGTCTACAATTCTGTGGTTATATCCACGGTTTATGAAATCTGATAACAAGGCTGTAATCCGCTGGCCTCTGTCTGCTGTGTCAGAGCATATCCGGTTGTACAACATATATATATATAATATTATATATAATATAATATATTATATATTATATGCCCATCCCGGCAAAATATTACAGTGAAGATCCAACATTTCTATTTGCGTTGGTGCATGGAAAAAGTATATACTTTCTGTACCAATTATATTTTCAAATATAAGTCAACTAGATTACATTGATACTTGCCGTGGTGTAGTTACACGCTATAGATATGGTGGGGTATATGTTTTAATGCATAGATGAGGGTGAATGTATTAATAGAACTTTAATGATAGCTGATGTTTTTTTGTAATCTCCATATCAATCATAATAATAACATTGTTTTCAGAAAATGTTATAAAAATGTTAAGTGTTTGTCGATGGTACATTAGAAAAAGTAATTGTAAAATCATCATATGGCCTGAAACCTATATAATCATTAAATAAGAAATAAACAGTACTGATGATAAGAGGTATTGCCCTTAAGTGGAGAGGGTCGCATCACCTAACAGCACCATGGAGAGCAGCTTTTTGTACCAAGAGATTTTTTCTTTACTTTTACCAATGTTTTGTCACATTTAAATATTCAGTGGATTCACCATACTGCTCTTTACTTAACAGCCTTGTAAAACTGCTCTGAAAGTTTCAAGCTTTGAGCAGTGTTGTGAATAGCTGCACAAAAAAATATGACTGTTGCGTATCTATATTATTAATATGAAAGCAATCAACTTGCATGTTACCTACAGTATGTTTAACTTGTTTGTTTTATGATGAACAATCCTCCGGGATGATTTCTTAAGCCTTGCAATATTTTTCACCAGATGAATATAAAGGCATACCCCGGTTTAAGGACACTCACTTTAAGTACACTCGCGAGTAAGGACATATCGCCGAATAGGCAAACGGCAGCTCGCACATGCGCCTGTCAGCACGTCCTGAACAGCAATGCCGGCTCCCTACCGGTACCGAAGCTGCGCGCAAGCGGGGAAACTATAGAGCCTGTTACAAATGCATTATTTACATCAGTTATGCACGTATAGGACGATTGCAGTACAGTACATGCATCGATATGTGGGGAAAAGGTAGTGCTTCACTTTAAGTACATTTTCGCTTTACATACATGTTCTGGTCCCATTGCGTACGTTAATGCGGGGGATGCCTGTAGTGATTTATATATGAGGAAAATTATTAACAATGCAGAAGGTGATCAATAATGTTTGCTTATATAACTAAACAAATATTGCACACACCTACTGAATATACACCTTTTAATAATGTTACTTATATGTCTGAAGCTCTTATTCCCATTATGTGGTGTTTGTATTATTTGTTATTTTATATTATAATGTCACGTGTATTACTGCTGTGAAGCGCTATGTACATTAATGGTGCGTTATAAATCAAAATATACATACAAATAATTAATAACTACACATATATATATATATATATATATATATATATATATATATATTATAGGATAGTGTCTGTTCTATGAGAGATAGATACATATTATTAAAATGCATAGTGGCATGTTGGAATCAACATTTAAGAAAATGTTCGGTCATTATTATTGTGTCCTAGGCTGCGGCCACGCTAGCGCTGACCGCGCTCATGCTTGAGAGCAGTGATGTCACCAGCTCTCCAAGCATGAGCGCCGGGTGTCCTCGCTATTTCGGAACCGCGTGCGGGGGGGGGACATTGCGGGCAAATTGAGTGCGCTCGAAAGTTACATTTTTTTGTTTACCCAAGCACCAAGCGTGGGTGAGCGTGTGTGCCTGTGCATGAGCGCGCGCACAGCGTGAGCATGGATGTGATGATCCACATTGACTAAGGTAAGCGTGCTCAGCGCCAGCGGTGGACTCAGCCTTAGAAACCTCAGTCATAGCTCACGGACTTGCACATGTTAGCAAGTACTTCATATTTTCAGGTTTTGTATCTTTCATTTAATATCTTCCCCAAACTTTAGTGTCAAGTTAAATGTCTGTCTTCGCAATAAAGAAACAAATATATCTATTGTATGAAGACGCTAAAGAAGGGGTGCTAAACTCCAGTCCTCAAGACCACCCAACAGGTCAGGTTTTTAGGATATCCCTGCTTCAGCACAGGTGGCTCAGTGTTCTGAGCCACTGGTAGAGCCATCTGTGCTAGAGCAGGGATAGTCTGACCTGTTGGGGGGTCTTGAGGACTGGAGTTGAGAACTATAGTAAATTACTCATCTGATTCAATGGGCAAATTTACATAGAAGGACATCAATTGCAGAACAAAGTAAAATGTTTGGTCATAACTTGGAGAGCAAGTATGATTTATGCAATACTTAAATAAATCCAGCATCTTCCCTAAATGGTTATAATGATATAAATATTTGTTAATATCTATAGAATGTTCCGTTAACTGATTACATGCTATAAATAAAAAGCTATACATACTGCAGTATGTGGCTTAGACAAATATTTGGAGGGATGTTTTACCACTCCTAATATATATATAGCCAATAGCCAATATATATAGCCAATACGATACTGTTTGAAGACGAATATCAGAGGCAGCACTCCAGGTAAGTGGTCAAAATAAATTTGTATTAACAAGACATCTTATCCAACGTTTCGGTCCTCACACATCATCCTCCCGCACGAGGACCGAAACGTTGGATAAGATGTCTTGTTAATACAAATTTCTTTTGACCACTTACCTGGAGTGCTGCCTCTGATATTCGACTTCAAACGGTATCGTATTGCCTATTCTATACCATACAGGATTTGCACCCACATTGTTTCAACCAGACGGAGTGCCTATTGTTCTGCCCCATCTACTAATATATTCCCTATTGATGTATACTGTATGCAATAGAGAGGAAGAGGTTGGTATATAGTATGTCCAAATAATGCACATATGTAATGTTTATCATTCTTCATTGTGAGAATTAACAGGTAACAATTCACACATAAACAACACATTATTATTATTATTATTATTATTATTATTATTATTATTAGGTCCCATAACTCACTAGTGACTGGCTCAAGCAATTGTTCAATGTCCAGCAGCACTGTTGTATGAAATTGATATCAAATCTGTAAACAACATGTTACCCCCACCCCCAGGTCAGGTATTTTGAGAGGTAGCAGCACACCGTAGTTCAATTAAATAAATAATACTGCAGTTGCCAGTTCTGCTAGGCAGATATTTTGAAGATACTGTATGATGTTCTTGGACAAGTAACACTGTTTATATCTCTTGTGGGTACTTTAGTTCTTATTAAAACATCAGAATGATAGAAATGACTAGCTAGTTAGGCATTAATTCTTGGCTCTGGTAATGCAGCCTGTAACATGTAACATCTGTTACTAATGAAAGTTGATTTTATTGCTGAGCTAAATGATTCTTATCTATGCCATGGAGTGGAGTAATTAGGGGGGCATATCTCTGGAGTGCCCTTCACCAATAGAGATTCAGCTCATTTTGAACATATAACATTTTGAATGTATTCTTCATCTTCTCTTATTTCTATGTTTGTTAGCCTAAGTATTCAAGTGACTTTCAATTTATTAAAGAAAACAATCCCATTGATTTTCAATAGGATTTCTTCTCGGATAAAACTTGTGCTGGTTTTTGCCCCAGTTTTACAGCAGGAAGATTTTGATAAATAGACCTCATTGCAGTTATGCATCAAAGTCTACTTGAACCCTATGCAATTCTGGGACAAAAGAACTTCACCCAACAAAGAACTTTTTTATTGTTAATAAATCAGGTCGTTTTTTTAAGCACCATTTCAACTTCTAGAGTGCTGCACTGAAGAAGCTAATATTATAGGAGTTTTTATATATGGCCCATTAAGAGGGAGAAAGACTTCTGTCTGTTGTAATTCTGGTGACAGCAAAATTGCAACAAAGAAACTTTGGCACATAAATAGTTATCAAATAGTCAGCTGTGGAAGTGAATAAAAGCTGCATCATATTTATAATACAAAATCCACTCCATTCAGTTGATGTACACTGTGTGTGTGTGTGTGTGTGTGTGTGTGTGTATGTGTGTGTGTGTGTGTGTGTGTGTGATATATATATATATATATATATATATATATATATATATATATATATATATATATATACACACACACACACACACACACACACACACACACAACTATGATCCTGTTTTAGAGTGCATTTGGAGGCAAGATAAAAAATATATATATATATATATTTTAGAGTAGATTTGCAGCCAGGTTAATAATATGTCAATTTACCGTTTAAAAATTATTAAAGGAAAGAAAAATTCCCAACTTTGCTACAAAAGCGTTACTTAATTCATGGTCATCACAGACTTGTCACTCATTGGATACAAGGACTGGCAGTCAAAATACAGGACATACTGTATTGCATTAGGAACCCCTCCCATGCCATGCACCTCAGCCGCTCACCTTAGCTACGATCCTCGGTGCTTCCATGTATCTTGCCAAACACGCCTGCCCCGTGGATGATGGCACAAGAGATGGGCTCTACCTGTCCTGGAGGCGTCTCCTTCCATCCACAGACAAAGAGCCAACGTGGGAGACCTGGGGGTGATGCGCTTGTTACAAAGATATGGTCTAGAGAAGCGCAGCTCCTGCTCTAAATCTAGAGCGCCTGCACTATCAGGAGAGACTTGCACACAATAAGCAATTTGCAGATGCCTCTGCCCAGCCGCCAAGAGGATTGGAGCTGCAACGTATAGTGAGTGCTCCTCCTGAAAGCGTGAAACATCCAGTGTCTGCATCAGCACATACTGTACGGTGTACAGCACGTTTCACAATCCAGTGCGCCCTCTGCTGGGGATGTGAGGGACTGCGCTTAGTTGGAAGTGTAAAGGGACAGAGGAGGATAAAGACAGAAACAAGCTACAGTAGGCTAGGGAAATCCAGTGGCAAGATCACAGGGCTTCCTTTATTTGCTGCAGATACTTCTTTTTCTCCTTACTGTTCATTTTTTATTTGATCAATATCTCTCTCCTTGCCCCCAAATCACGTCTGGAAAATATAATTTGTGTGTATGAGTATAAATCATTGGAAGAAAGGATCATTCATTTTTTTTTATGTTCAGTTATCTCACAGACTCCAATTTATTACCATCCCCTGGTTTCTGTCACATATCCTCCCCCCCCCCCCCAGCTCAGACCTCGAGGGATGAGCGACCATGGATATTAGGGAGTGCATCCTTGACAACCCGTCAGCATTGCCATGTTTGTGCCCTGACCTGTGTTCCACAGAAAATTTAAAGGGTTGTAGACTTAGGAACCACCTGGTCACTCTAGCATTCTTTTCTCTGTTTTGACACATCCAGGTAAGGGGTGCATGATCTGTGACCAACCGGAATTTTCTCCCCAACAGGTAGTATTTGAGCGTCACTACAGCCCACTTTATTGCGAGACACTCTTTCTCGACTATGGAGTAATTTTTCTCCTGGGGATTTAGTTTCCTACTTAAATAAAGGATGGGGTGCTCCTCACCTTGAGACTCCTGGGAGAGTACCGCGCCCAGCCCTACCTCAGATGCGTCGGTTTGGACTAAGAACTCTTTAGAGAAGTCAGGTGTGACCAACACTGGTTGGGCACAGAGAGCTTCTTTCAGGCTTCTAAAGGCCTGTTCGGTTTCGGGGGACCATTTTACCATTAGCGGCCCTCTTGCTTTTGTGAGGTCGGTTAGTGGGGTTGCCTTAGTTGCAAAATTGAGAATAAACCTTCTATAGTAACCAATTAATCCCAAAAAGGTCCTTACTTGTTTTTTTTGTAACTGGCCTTGGCCAATTTTGTATCGGCTCTACTTTTAGTGTTTGGGGTTTGAGTAAACCTCTGCCAATAGAATACCCCAGATACTTGGCCTCCTCCAGACCAATAGTGCATTTAGCGGGGTTAGCAGTTAGTCCAGCAGACCAAACTGCGTCAAGCACAGCTTGGACCTTTGGAAGGTAGGATTGCCAATCTTCACTATGGATTACCACATCATCCAGGTAGGCGGCAGCATACCGAGCATGTGGTTTTAAAATTTTATCCATCATTCTTTGGAATGTGGCGGGAGCTCCAAAAGGCAGCACCCTATACTGAAAGAGGCCATCTGGGGTTGAGAAGGCTGTCTTTTCTTTTGCCCTTTCTGTGAGGGGAACCTGCCAGTACCCTTTTGTTAGGTCTAGGGTCGTGAGATATCGGGCTTTGCCCAGTCTCTCTACCAGTTCATCAACCCTGGGCATAGGATAAGTATCAAATTTTGACACAGCGTTTAGTTAACGGTAGTCATTGCAAAACCTTGTTGTACCGTCTGGCTTTGGGACTAAAACTATAGGGCTGTTCCACCCAGTTTGGGATCCCTCAATTACGGCTAGTTTTAGCATTTTTTTAACCACTAAACTTATAGCCTCTCTTTTGGCCTCTGGGATTCGGTACGGTTTAAGGTTAACTCGGACCCCCGGTTCAGAGACTAGGTCATGTTCAATTACGCTAGTTCTACCTGGCTGTGTAGAGAAGACTTCTTTGTTTCTTCTCACTAAATTCTGGACCTCTCATTTCTGATGAACGGACAGGGTTTCAGCTATGCTAACCTCTGGGTCAGTTTCTCGATTCTCTGATGGACTTGGGGGTACTAGGCTTAACAAGACCTCTCTATCTTTCCAGGGCTTAAGTAGGTTTACATGGTAAATTTGCTCAGGTTTCCTCCTACCTGGCTGTCTCACTTTGTAATATACTTTTCCCACTCTTTCCATGACCTCATATGGCCCATGCCACTTAGCAAGGAATTTACTCTCTACGGTGGGAACCAGAACTAGCACCCTATCGCCTGGAAAAAAAATTCTGACCCTAGCACCCTTATTATATGTATGCCTCTGTGCCTCTTGAGCTTTTTCCATGTGTTCCCTCACTATAGGTAGGACTGCAGCTATGCGGTCTTGCATCTGGGCAACATGCTCTATTACACTTCTGTATGGGGTAACCTCGTGTTCCCAAGTCTCTTTGGCTATATCCAGTAAGCCCCTTGGGTGTCGGCCATACAATAGTTCAAACTGGGAGAAGCCTGTGGATGATTGGGGAACCTCCCTTATGGCAAATAACAGGTATGGTAACAAACAATCCCAGTTTTTCCCATCCTTATCGACCGCCCGGCGTAACATGCTTTTTAAGGTTTTATTGAATCGTTCCACTAAACCATCTGTTTGTGGATGATAGACTGAGGTTCTGAGATGCTTGATTTTTAGGAGCTTACATAACTCTTTTGTTAGTTGGGACATAAATGGTGTTCCCTGGTCAGTTAAGATCTCTTTAGGAATTCCGACCCGGGTAAACAGGACTATTAACGCTTTTGCTATGTTTTTAGCAGAGGTGCTACATAGGGGAATTGCCTCCGGATATCGGGTGGCATAATCTAATATTACCAATATATGCTGATGTCCCCTAGCCGACTTTATTAGGGGTCCTACTAGATCCATAGCAATCCGGTTAAATGGTACATCTATTATGGGAAGGGGTACCAAGGGACTACGATACGCTTTGAACGGGGCGGTGATCTGACATTCTGGGCATGAGGAGCAATAATTTGTAATTTCTGCCAGAATCCCAGGCCAATTGAAGCTTCGGAGAACCTTTTCTTTTGTCTTTTCCACCCCTAGGTGTCCCCCCAATGGGTGACTATGTGCGAGGTGTAATACTACATTACGGAATGTCCGTGGTACCAACAATTGTTTAGTTATAATTGATTTCCTTTTATCAACCCGATATACTAGGTCATTCTCTACCTCGAAGTAAGGGTAGGCAAGTGACCTATCTGGTTGGCCAGGAGTCCTATTCTGGTCCCGTATATTCCCCTTTGCTTCCGCTAATGTGGGGTCTTCCCACTGGGCCTTCTTAAAACTCCCAGGACTGACCTCTAGGTCAGCGAAGGTCTTATCTTGTTCTGGGGTGGTAAGCGCCTGTTCAACATCTTGATTTGGGGTATTCCCTACCAAGGTGGCCATGGGAAAGGGGATTTTACAGCACTCTTACTCTTTCCCCTTTTTATTTGGGCCCTCGTCAACCTTCATTTCTGAAAAAGGGAAAGGATTTGTTTCTTCTGTTACTTCTTTATGGTCCGCTATTGAACTCTGGGCGCTATTCTGAGAGGAGGACCACATTTTTAGAAAATGGGGAAAGTCGGTCCCTATTAACACATCATGTGCCAATTTGGGTACTATACCCACTTTGAAATCTAAAGAACCAAACTCTGTTTCAATAAGAACATCAACAGTGGAATATTCATGCTTATTCCCATGTATACAACAAATTGCCACTCTTTGTGACCTGTTTACCTGTTTTTTCCCAATGGGCAACAGGTATTCGGACACTAGTGTAACCATACTCCCAGAGTCAAGTAGTGCCCGAACCCTCTTACCATTTACCTTTACAAATGCCCAGAGATGTTATTCAAGGGGTCCTCTGGGCTAGGGCCCATACATTGAGACCACAACGAATAAGGTTCAACGCTGTTGCATTGCATTGGTTCAATATTTAGTGGGCAAACGTTCGCTGTGTGGCCCCTCTCATAACAATTTATACATTTAGGTACATAGTCTGTGTCCCACTTAGAGCCCTTTTCGGTTCTCCATGTTGGCTGTTGCCCTTAGTATGCGAGCCACTGTTGCTGGTGCTGTGTGAAGGCAGTCATCGCTCTTCAGCCCCCCTTAACCCTGGTACCCTTTTACCTTCTCTGGAAGAGTCCTGGAACCTTGGGTAGTGGGGATAATCCATGACTGTGGGTTTCAGGTGCTCTTCTGCTGCATTGTATCTTTTTACGAGGGCCAGCAGCTCGTCTGCATTGTGGGGGTCACTCTGACTGACCCAACGGCGTAGGGCAGAGGGAAGTTTCCCCAAGAACTGGTCCATGACCAACCATTCCACGATGTGGCTAGCTGAGTTGATCTCAGGCTGTAGCCACTTCCGAGCGAGGTGGATGAGGTCATACATCTGGGATCGGGTGGCTTTATCCAACGTGAAGGACCATGCGTGGAACCTTTGGGCGCAAACGGCCGTGGTTACGCCGAGGCGGGCGAGGATCTCGAATATCAATTTTGCATAGACGTTAGCTTCGGCTGGCTCTAGATCAAAGTAAGCCTTCTGGGGTTCGCCGCTTAAGAAGGGTGCGATTAGACTGGCCCACTCAGCTTCTGGCCAACCCTCTCTCTGTGCCGTGCGTTCAAATGTGAGAACATAGGTTTCAACATCATCCGAGGGCCCCATCTTCTGAAGGCAATGGCTTGCCCTGGTCATTTTCGGGACTGGGGCTGCCTCTGCCAGTGGAGTCTTAATGATAGTCTCTCTCAGGATCTCGAGTTCCTGCTGTAAGCCCTGGGCGAACCGGTGTTGCTCCTCTCTCAGCAACCGGTTTGTCTCTTGCTGGTTTGCATTCGTGATTTGCAGAGCTGCATTCGTCTGTTGCTGGTTTGCATTAGTCTCTTGCTGGGCTATTAACAGCGGTTGCTGGGTTGCATTCACCTGTTGCTGGGTTTCATTCGCATCTTTCTTGGCAGCGACATTGCGTACCAGCGCACTCACCACGCCTTCCATCTTGTTTGGAGAGAAAAAAAAACTTTTTTTATTATTTTTATTTTTTAAAGTTCTTTAACCCGCAGACCTTTTAGTGTTCTGCCCGCATTCTCCACCATATGTGACAAACGGCTTACTCCGGGGCTCCGCCGTCTGTCTGGGACTGTTAGAACACGGTCTTTTAGGGTAGGTTAAATGACGAGGCGTAATGTGCTGTTCCTTTAAACAGGCTATGCCTTGTTTATTCAGTCCCAGGCACTGAGACTGCCACAGTGCATACAAAAGAAACACAAGCAAAACAAAAGCCTGCTCACCTGAGCAATAACTTAACTAAGGTTTTCCCTGACTCAGGGTTGGAGTGGCTTTTCCACTTCCACAAACAAAAATAAGGAACTTTGCAGTTTTAGAAAAAAGGAGCAGAATGATTTAACCTGTTTGGGGAGAGGCTTTTCCCCTCTCGGCTTCCAGCAGCCTTCCTGCCTCCAGGCTCTTGGGAAAGGGAAGAGGAACCAGGAAATCAGTCTTAAATACCTGATTTCTAACTAGCAGGACAGGTGACAGAAATCAGGCAGCAGACAAACTCTGGTCTGGATCCCTCATCCCTCAGTTCCAGCACTTGCCAAACTGTGGGATGGAGTGCATGTATTATGAGGCTACACTTTCCAGCCTATACAGGATAGAAACTGTTCAGTATCCTGTGAGCCCTATATATGGAATTTATTACCATCCCTTGGTTTCTGTCACAATATGTATATGTGTGTGTTTTTCCATTGCAGGATCCTCCACTAAATAAAAGCAGAAAAGAAGAGATGCCTTTGCTGGAAATTCATTTTCATGCTCTGTAGGGGTTATTCATTAAATAGTGTTGATTGGGCCACTATGGCAGGGAAAGTCCCATCGAGTTTTCTGAGCCATTTTTTCTGCAGCGGTACCTGTTATTTTGTTCAGACTCATACAGTATTTGGAAACATTACTAATGGAAATGTTGATCTAGGTACATACCTACTAGTGCAAGCAAGGATGTTTCTCTATGAAAGCCACAAAGCCCTAACTGTCAAAAAGTCTCACTTTGTTTGTGCATAACTAGCATTACAAGGCTTCAAATAGGTTTATGTGTCATGTAGGCTGCTTACAATTCAGATGCATGAGTCACTTGAGTTTAGAAATTACTGGAGAAACCTACTGGGAAACTAATCTGCACGTCACAGTTTCTTAGCAAAGTTTAAACTGTGTTATATTTAGCATAAAGATTTTCAGTAATTGATTATACAGTACATACATTGTAGAAGTTTTGAATATTAACATTTTTACTGCCAGAAGTGCCTGTAATGTATTGCAAGCACCTTTGATAGCAAGAAGATTAATACTGTATGTCTATGAAGAGCAAATTTTAAGATGGAAGGAAACGTAGTTCGTAGGGTGTCTTGTGTAATGATTGGTGGAAGAGTTTGGTATATAAGTCACAATTGCAACATTTACACAAGTGGCATTCACAAATATGTCAGTATTGGACATTAGCGCACTGCAAACATTTCCTAACAATGGTAACATTCATAATAAAATACATCATGCTGCGGTAACCACAAAATGCGGTATTACTGCCCAATAAAGTGCATAATTTTTATAGTGCAATACATCATTGCAGCACCACTAACAATAACGCAATTTTTATCGGAGCAGTTAAAAATATCGGATCCGGTTAAAAAAAGGCCTAATACCACATTTCGGGGTATTCTCGCCCATACATCATGCCAAGATATTTATCAGAATGGGATTAGCGGTAGAAATACCGCATGGATCACTCCCCCTGGCGCATCACGCCAGCCATCCGGGGACGCGCGTGAACTCCTTACTGCGTGTGCACACGGCGCAGCAAACAACCCTCCCAGACGCATGCACACAACGGCACCAAAGAGCACAATCATGGCGGCGCCGCCCTCCCCGCACGTGCACTCCGTTCGGTGACTAATCTTGGGACCACCCTCAGCTGTGCCACACCTGAGTTGCAGGTAACTTCCTCCTATCAGCTCTCTACCTACATCTTGAGCACTCCCCCTGCCTCCTTTTCATTAGTTCCTCTCCCTACATATACCCATTCAGCCTTCTTCTTGTTGCTGAGCATAAACCGTTGTTTATGCACCGTGCTCATTGAAGCCTGAGTTTGCCTGTATCCAGACCTTGTTTTGATCTCGGAGCCTGGCCAGGTTTTTGGGGCCATTAAACAATATCATATATAAAATATGTACTATAAATTAGATTATATTTGCCCATGTGCATGTACATTGGTTACTCCTAAAACCTGGTGTTTTGATCCTTGAGGAGAAGTTTGAGAACCCCTGCTCTAATTAGACCACATAAAAGGAACTGAATTCCAACATGCTGGTAATCACAATGTCCAATTCCTTTTACGTGTTCAAAATACATTTACTGCATTCACAAAGATTTAACAAATGCAGTTAAATGGCTTATGAGCTACATAACACCTGACACACTTTATAGCTGAATGGTTATCTTTAATTTAACCACCTTGAACCTACAGCACGTTTTTTACGCTACTCCACTGAGTGGGGTCCAAACCATGCCTTCTCCATCTCAATTACAAGAATTTACTTTTAGGAGATCTGAGAGTCTTGGAAGTTGCTTTGCCAATTTTTTATACAACAAAAGACAGGGGTGCCCAATAAAAAACCAAGGAAATATTATTATTGAAGTATTAAACTTTATACTTATTACCATATATGTTTTGTCAATTGGATATTACATTGGGCACCTCTGTCTTTTGTTATACAGGCATACCCCGGTTTAAGTACACTCACTTTAAGTACACTCGCGAGTAAGTACATCTCGCTCAATAGGCAAACGGCAGCTCACGCATGCGCCTGTCAGCACGTCCTGAACAGCAATACCGGCTCCCTACCTGTACCGAAGCTGTGCGCAAGCAGGGAGACTATAGAGCCTGTTACACATGTGTTATTTACATCAGTTATGCACGTATATAACGATTGCAGTACAGTACATGCATCGGTAAGTGGGAAAAAGGGAGTGCTTCACTTTAAGTACATTTTCACTTTACATACATGCTCCGGTCCCATTGCGTACGTTAATGTGGGGTATGCCTGTATACATTTGCCACGCTCAGTAGCACGCCTTTTGACATAAATATATATATATATATAGCAAAAAAGTAAAGAACAATAGGCACTCCATCGGGTGAATCAATGTGATGGGTGCAAATCCTGTATGGTAGAAATAGGCAATACGATACCAATACAATACATCACCTTGAGAAAGGTCCCGCACGAAGGACCGAAACGTTGGAAATGATGTCTTGTTAATATAATATTCTTTTGACAACCATTTGGAGTGCTGCTTCTGATATTCGTCCTCACACGGTATCGTATTTCCTATATAAATATATATATATATATATATATTGTGACAAACGGCTTACTCCGGGGCTCCGCCGTCTGTCCGGGACTGTTAGAACACGGTCTTTTAGGGTAGGTTAAATGATGAGACGTCACGTACTGTTCCTTTAAACAGGCTATGCCTGGTTTATTCAGTCCCAGGCACTGAGACTGCCACAGTTTAAACAGAAAACAAAGCCAAACAAAAAGCTGCTCGTCTGAGCGATAACTTAAACTTAGATGTCCCTGACTCAGAGTTGGAAGTGGCTTGTCCACTTCCACCAACAAAATAAGTACCTTTGCAGTCTTTAGACAAACTAACAGAATGAATGAAGCGATTTGGGAAAGAGGCTTTCTCACCCCTCTGCAGTTCAGCAGCCTTCCAGGCTCTTGGGCGGGGCTCAGAGGAAACAGGAAACAGGTCTTATATACCTGAACTCTAATCAGCATGACAGGTGACAGAAAACAGGCAGCAGACAAACTGTGGAATGGAGTGCCTGTACCACGAGGCTGCCCTGTTCAGCTTAGACAGGACAGAAACTGTTCAGTATCCTGGGAGCCCTGTATATGGAGTTTATTACCAACCCCTGGTTTCTGTCACATATCCTCCCCCCCAGCTCAGACCTCGAGGGGTGAGCGACCATGGATATTAGGGAGTGCATCCTTGACAACCCGTCGGCATTGCCATGTTTGTGCCCCGACCTGTGTTCCACAGAAAATTTAAAGGGCTGTAGGCTTAGGAACCACCTGGTCACCCTAGCGTTCTTCTCCCTATTTTGACACATCCAGGTAAGGGGTGCATGATCTGTGACCAATCGGAACTTTCTCCCCAACAGATAATACTTGAGTGTCTCTACAGCCCACTTTATTGCGAGACACTCTTTCTCGACTATGGAGTAATTTTTCTCCTGGGGATTTAGTTTCCTACTTAAATAAAGGATGGGGTGCTCCTCCCCTTGAGACTCCTGGGAGAGTAACGCCCCCAGCCCTACCTCAGATGCGTCGGTTTGGACTACGAACTCTTTGGAGAAGTCAGGTGTGACCAACACTGGTTGGGCACAGAGAGCTTCTTTCAGGCTTCTAAAGGCCTGTTCGGCTTCGGGGGACCACTTTACCATTAGCGGTCCTCTTGCTTTTGTGAGGTCGGTTAGTGGGGTTGCCTTAGTTGCAAAATTGGGAATAAACCTCCTATAGTAGCCAATTAACCCCAAAAAGGTCCTTACTTGTTTTTTTGTGACTGGCCTTGGCCAATTTTGTATCGCCTCTACTTTGAGTGTTTGTGGTTTGAGTAACCCTCTACCAATAGAATACCCCAGATACTTGGCCTCCTCCAGACCAATAGTGCATTTAGCGGGGTTAGCAGTTAGTCCAGCAGACCGAACTGCGTCGAGCACAGCTTGGACCTTTGGAAGGTGGGACTGCCAATCTTCACTATGGATTACCACATCATCCAGGTAGGCGGCAGCGTACCGAACATGTGGTTTTAAAATTTTATCCATCATTCTTTGGAATGTGGCGGGAGCTCCATGTAAGCCAAAAGGCAGCACCTTATATTGAAAGAGGCCGTCTGGGGTTGAGAAGGCTGTTTTTTCTTTTGCCCTTTCTGTGAGGGGAACCTGCCAGTACCCTTTTGTTAGGTCTAGGGTTGTGAGATATCGGGCTTTGCCCAGTCTCTCTACAAGTTCATCCACCCTGGGCATAGGATAAGTATCAAATTTTGACACCGCGTTTAGTTTCCGGTAGTCATTACAAAACCTTGTTGTACCGTCTGGCTTTGGGACTAAAACTATAGGGCTGTTCCACCCCCTTTGGGATTCCTCAATTACGCCTAGTTTTAGCATTTTTTTAACCTCTAAACTTATAGCCTCTCTCTTGGCCTCTGGGATTCGGTACGGTTTAAGGTTAACTCGGACCCCCGGTTCAGAGACTATGTCATGTTTAATTACGTTAGTTTTACCTGGCTGTGTAGAGAAGATTTCTTTGTTCCTTCTCACTAAACTCTGGACCTCTCGTTTCTGATGCACGGACAGTGTTTCAGCTATGCTAACCTCTGGGTCAGTTTCTTGATTCTCTGACGGACCTGGGGGTACTAGGGTTAACAAGACCTCTCTATCTTTCCAGGGCTTGAGTAGGTTTATATGGTAAATTTGCTCAGGTTTCCTCCTACCTGGCTGCCTTACCCTATAATTTACTTCTCCCACTCTTTCCAAGACCTCATATGGCCCATGCCATTTAGCAAGGAATTTACTCTCCACGGTGGGAACCAGAACTAGTACCCTATCACCTGGAAAAAAAATTCTGACCCTAGCACCCTTATTATACGTATTCCTTTGTGCTTCTTGAGCTTTCTCCATGTGTTCCCTCACTATGGGTAGGACTGCAGCAATGCGGTCCTGCATTTGGGCAACATGCTCTATTACACTTCTGTAAGGGGTAACCTCGTGTTCCCAAGTTTCTTTGGCTATATCCAGTAAGCCCCTTGGATGTCGGCCATACAATAGTTCAAACGGGGAGAAGCCTGTGGATGACTGGGGAACTTCCCTAATGGCAAATAACAGGTATGGTAACAAACAGTCCCAGTTTTTCCCATCCTTATCGACCGCCCGGCGTAACATGCTCTTTAAGGTTTTATTGAACCTTTCCACTAAACCATCTGTTTGTGGATGATAGACTGAGGTTCTGAGATGCTTGATTTTTAGGAGTTTACATAGCTCTTTTGTTACTTGGGACATAAATGGTGTTCCCTGGTCAGATAAGATCTCTTTAGGAATTCCGACCCGGGAAAACAGAAGTACTAACTCTTTTGCTATGTTTTTAGCAGAGGTGCTACGTAGGGGAACTGCCTCCGGATATCGGGTAGCATAATCTAATATTACCAATATATGCTGATGTCCCCTAGCAGACTTTATTAGGGGTCCTACTAGATCCATAGCAATCCGGTCAAATGGTACCTCTATTATGGGAAGGGGTACCAATGGGCTGCGGTATGCTTTGAACGGGGCGGTGATCTGACATTCTGGGCATGAGGAACAATAGTTTGTAATTTCTGCCAGAACCCCAGGCCAATAAAAGCTTCGGAGAACCTTTTCTTTTGTCTTTTCCACCCCTAGGTGTCCCCCCAATGGATGACTATGTGCGAGGTGTAATACTACGTTACGGAATGTCCGTGGTACCAACAATTGTTTAGTTGTAACTGATTTTCTTTTATCAACCCGATATACTAGGTCGTTCTCTACCTCGAAGTAGGGGTAAGCAAGTGACCTATCTGGTTGGCCATGAGTACTATTCTGGTCCCGTATATTTCCCCTTGCTACCGCTAATGTGGGGTCCTCCCACTGGGCCTTCTTAAAACTCCCAGGACTGACCTCTAGGTCAGCGAGGGTCTTATCCTGTACTGGGGTGGTAAGTGCCTGATCAACATCTTGATTTGGGGTATTCCCTACCAAAGTAGTGATGGGGAAGGGAATTTCACAGCACTCCTCCTTTTCCCCCTTCTTATTTGGGCCCTCGTCAATCTCCATTTCTGAAAAAGGGAAAGGATTTGTTTCTTCTAACACTTCGTTATGGTCTGCTATTGAACTCTGGGCGCTATTCTGAGCTGGGGACCACATTTTTAGAAAATGGGGAAAGTCGGTCCCTATTAACACATCATGTGCCAGTTTGGGTACAACACCCACCTTGAAATCTAAAGAACCAAATTCTGTTTCAAAAAAAACATCAACAGTGGAATATTCATGATTATCCCCATGTATACAACAAATTGCCACTCTTTGTGAACTGTTTACCTGTTTCTTCTTAATGGGCAATAGGTATTCGGACACTAGTGTGACCATACTCCCAGAGTCAAGAAGTGCCCGAACCCTCTTACCATTAACCTTTACAAATGCCCACAGATGGTTATTCAAGGGGTCCTCTGGGCTAGGGCCCATACATTGGGACAACAGCGAATAAGGTTCCACGCTGTTGCATTGCATGGGCTCATCATTTAGTGGGCAGATTTTTGCTGTGTGGCCCCTCTCATGACAATTTACACATTTAGGTACATAGTCTGTGTCCCACTTAGAGCCTTTTCCCGGCTCCCCATGTTGGCTATTGCCCTTAGTGTGCGAACCACTGTTGCTGGAGCGGCGTGAAGGTGGTCGCCGCTCTTCAGCGCCCCTTAACCCCGGTACCCTTTTACCGTCTCTGGAAGAGTCCTGGAACCTCGGATAGTGGGGTTGCTCCACGACTGTGGGTTGCGGGTGCTCTTCTGCTGCACTGTACCTTTCTACAAGGGCCACAAGCTCATCCGCATTGTGGGGGTCACTCCGACTGACCCAACGGCGTAAGGCAGAGGGAAGTTTCCTCAAGAACTGGTCCATGACCAACCGTTCCACGATGTGGCTTGCTGAGTTGATCTCGGGTTGTAGCCACTTCCGGGCGAGGTGGATGAGGTCATACATCTGGCTTCGGGTGGCTTTATCCATCGTGAAGGACCATGCGTGAAACCTTTGGGCACGAACAGCCGTGGTTACGCCGAGGCGGGCGAGGATCTCGAACTTCAATTTTGCATAGACGTTAGCTTCGGCTGGCTCTAGATCAAAGTAAGCCTTCTGGGGTTCGCCGCTTAGGAAGGGTGCGATTAGACCAGCCCACTCAGCTTCTGGCCATCCCTCTCTCTGTGCCGTGCGTTCAAACGTGAGAAGATAGGCTTCCACATCATCCGAGGGTCCCATCTTCTGAAGGTAGTGGCTTGCCCTGGTCATTTTCGGAACTGGGGCTGCCTCTGCCAGTGGAAGGTTACTGATAGTCCCCCTCAGGATCTCGAGTTCCTGCTGTAAGCCCTGAGCGAACCGCTTTTGCTCCTCTCTCAGCAGGCGGTTTGTCTCTTGCTGGTTTGCATTAGTCTCTTGCTGGGCTATTAACAGCTGTCGCTGGGTTTCACTCGCCTGTTGCTGGGCTTCATTCGCGTCTTTCTGGACAGCGACATTGCGTACCAGCGCACTCACCACGTCTTCCATCTTGTTTGGAGAGAGAGAAAAAAAAACCTTCTTTTTTTTTTTTTTTCTTTTTTTTTTAAAGTTCTTTAACCCCCAGACCTTTCAGTGTTCTGCCCGCATTCTCCACCATATGTGACAAACGGCTTACTCCGGGGCTCCGCCGTCTGTCCGGGACTGTTAGAACACGGTCTTTTAGGGTAGGTTAAATGATGAGACGTCACGTACTGTTCCTTTAAACAGGCTATGCCTGGTTTATTCAGTCCCAGGCACTGAGACTGCCACAGTTTAAACAGAAAACAAAGCCAAACAAAAAGCTGCTCGTCTGAGCGATAACTTAAACTTAGATGTCCCTGACTCAGAGTTGGAAGTGGCTTGTCCACTTCCACCAACAAAATAAGTACCTTTGCAGTCTTTAGACAAACTAACAGAATGAATGAAGCGATTTGGGAAAGAGGCTTTCTCACCCCTCTGCAGTTCAGCAGCCTTCCAGGCTCTTGGGCGGGGCTCAGAGGAAACAGGAAACAGGTCTTATATACCTGAACTCTAATCAGCATGACAGGTGACAGAAAACAGGCAGCAGACAAACTGTGGAATGGAGTGCCTGTACCACGAGGCTGCCCTGTTCAGCTTAGACAGGACAGAAACTGTTCAGTATCCTGGGAGCCCTGTATATGGAGTTTATTACCAACCCCTGGTTTCTGTCACAATATATATATATATATATATATATATATATATATATATATATATATATATATATATATATATATATATATGATGTGGTGGGTGTTGGAGTTTGAGCTTACTGGGAATGTGTGTTTCAATTCAGGGAATTATAGTACAATAAGTGCAACAAATAATATCAGACAGTAGGAAAGGAAATCTTTGCCCCAGAGAGCTTACGATCTAAGTGGTATCATTAGAAACTAACAGACAGCAGGAGAGGGAATAAGTGCAGTAGATGGAAGTCATTGGTAAGAGTGATTAGGCTAATGAAATGCTTAATTTAAGAGGTGAGCTTTAAGGTTAGTCTTAAAGGTGGGGAGAGAGGGTATTCAGTGTATGCTGAGTGTGAGGGAGTTCTACAGATAAGAGGCAGTTAGGGAAAAAGATTTAAGGTGAGAGAGAGCGGTGGAAAGGAGACAGTTATGAGTAGAATGCAGGAGACGAGCAGGGGCATAGTGAGAGATCAAAGCTGATATGTACGGAGGAACAGATAAGTGGAGAGCCTTGAAGCTTCAGTAAGGAGTAGAACTTTGTGGGTGATTCGAAACTTGATGGGAAGTCAGGAGTAGGATTTAAGGAGAAGATGAGCAGAGACTGTTTTGGGAGAAAGTTAAATTATTCTAGCAGCAGAATTTTGGAGAGTTTGCAAAGAGGCAGGGAGGCCTGTTAGTAATATGTTACAATAATCCAGCCGGGAGTGGATAAGGGTATGCATTAGAGTTCTAGCAGTAGCGTGACAGGGGAAAGAGCGAATCTTAACAATATTACAGAGCAATAAGTGACAAGTTGTAGCCATACTGTGAATGTGAATGGAGAAGAAAAGGCAAGAGTCAAATGTCACTCCTATGCAATGTGTGTTGGCGACTGTATTTTTCTTACATTCCCAGAAGCAGTGTTTTAGGTCTGATTTTTCTGAGCCACATTATGGGCATATTCCCAGTTCCTCTTTACAGGAATATCTCCTTTCCTAGGGCAACACATCCAGTTGGGCTTTTAAATTTGCTCTGTGATGTTTAAAGTTCTTTTCAAATGTGAATATCTCTGGGAAATCTTTCTTCCAACTTTGGTATGTCTTTTCCCAAACTTTTTCTGCATTGACCATTAGAAATTGATTATATAAAAAGTTTTATCTTAAATTTGATTGAGTTTATCAAATGTATAGCTGAGTCAATTGTAATTTTTGTTTGTGTAACACCTCATTCACATAGTATCTGGTTTGGTGATACAGTAGGAGAATAGGTACGAGTTTGCTAGATCAAATGGTTGTTACATTGGATCAAACATCTTTGTTACTTGCCCCAGCTCATCCAGCATATCTTTAACCTGAGTTATCCCTTCATTTCCCCACGGTTTGAAATGTTGATTTGTCCCCCCTCCCCCCGGCTCAAATTGTGGTTTTCCCTGGAGAGGTGTCTCGTATTTGGATCTTTTTCCACTCTGCCCCACAGAAAGAGCCGAGCGTGGCAATATCTCTAAACATTATACTGGATTATCTTTTAGTTCTGAAGAGAGGGAGGTATTTTTCAAATGTAAAAAATATGTTGGGTCATTTGGGTAAAACAATTATTTTTCCAAAGTACCATTTGTGTAACTCTCTTTTTTTAGTATCCAGCATATGGAAATAACGCTATTTTATTTAACAGTTTGACATTTGGGAATGACATTTCTCCATATTGTTTAGGTAAGTGCAACTTGTCCAAATGAATCCTACAGTATGTGTTCTGCCATTCCATATGAATTTAGTGACCAGTCTATTTAATACCTTTAAATCTCTATGGAATAGCATACATTAACTTTGGGAATATGATCTAAGTTATGAACGTGCAATGTCCCACAAAAGCAATGCCTAGGCCTCTCCATGATATCAGGAGTTTCTGTATTTTTGCTATGATCGTTGGTTACTTTAGTCTATAGATTTCCCCTGGATTTGCTGAAAAGTGCAACCCTAAATATTTTATACTTTTCTTTGCCGCCTTAAGGGCAAGATTTATTAAATCTTGTGTCACTTGTCTGTTGTGATTATTCACTTGTAATATTTCAGACTTATCAAAATGTATTTTAAATGCTGAGAATATGCACTTTTATGATTTTACAACTTTATTCTAAACTGCCCCTTAGACAAATGTCATGTGTGAAAAGTGCTACTTTATTTAATTTCCTCATTACCTCTTTTTATTCCCTGATATTTTTCTGAGTTCCTTAATGTGATTGCTAATGGTTCCAGTATTATTACAAAAAGTAATGGCGATAAGGGGCATCCTCGTTCCCTTGGCAATAACACGTTTTTTTTAGAGACAAAGCTCTGTGATATAATCCTTGATGTGGGTTTTGTATAAAGTATTTTAATCATCTCCTGAAACTTCACTTCTATACCAAAGCGAGACAGGACTTCAAATAAATGGTCCCAGTTTGCAAGCTCAAATGCTTTTCCATGTCTAAGATTAGCATAATTCATTAGGGGCTCCCTTTGCCCTTCAAATCTTCCCAAAAATGTGCTACTGGGTTCCTTCCCCATATAAATCCTGTTTGATCTGTATGTTTTACATGACGTAGTATAACTTTCAATCTTTCTGCTAGTATTTTTGTGAGCAGTTTATATTCTCAATGTAATAGAGATATAAGCCTGTATGATGCTGGGTTCAAATCTTGTCCTGGTTTTTGGAGGACCCTAAAAACGCAGAATTGAACTCTTTTGGGATTGATTTGGTTGTTCAGGATTTGCTGTAAACTTTTACTAGAAGGGGGCACGTTTCTCTTTCATTATTTTAAAGAACTCACATGTATAGCCATCTGACCCCGGGGCTTTGTTTTGTTTCAGAGTTTTTATCCCTTTTAAAATTTCCTCCAAAGTATGTTTCATTTTTCCAAAAGCTTTCTTTTGACTCTTTATTTGCTTTTTTCGCTTGTATATAGATTACTATAACATTTTTTAACTATCTCCAAAATGTCTTTGTCTTTGTTACAAATATTGCCAGCTTCATTTCTAAGTGCAAATACTCCATTTGTTGGCCTCTCTCACTTGCTAGATTCGGTAAATGTCTTATTGCCAAACGAATAAAATGTATAGTTTTGATATGAGCTATGTCTAAAATCTCTCCTTTTGTTTATGTAGTGCATGTTCCCCCAGCCCATGGGAGATATCGTGGCTACTGTGTATGTGCTGCTTTACCTGCGGTTCACAGGAGGCCCGAGCCTGGGGTGCATCTGAGGCGGTAATCTGTAGCGGCTCCACCTGTACGGGATCCTACTATGTGGGATAACCCTGTTACAGGAACCCCATGCAATAAAACACACGCTGGTACGTATAACAGTTTTACTGCATGCAGATGAATACGGAACATATATATATATATATATATATATATATATATATATATATATATATATATATATATACACAATTCCACCCTCCATGTCATGCACGACCTTGCCTCCCCCCCCCCCCCCCAATAACCACCAACCCGGTGTCCACACACTGGCAATATAGTCCTCCCTCCTTCCTCCAAAGTCCTGAGGGGCCCTTGGCACCCAACCACAGTGGTGACACAAGAAGCAACTCCCGCCCAAATGTGTGAGATGTGAGACAGCGCTGCCCCAATGTGTGTACAGCTAGTACACTTGACGAGATGAGGTACCTGCCGGGTGCTCCAACACCCGGTTGCACTGATATGGCAAGGTAGGATCCACGGATCCAGCGATGTCATCCGCAAAGCCTCCGCCTCTACGTTGGGTGGTATCCTGTGTGGACGCTTCCACCATGAAGAATGTTTCTGTACGTATGGATATGATGATCCGGTCCCGGATCGCGAAGGCCAGGTCGCAGCCACGTCTGGGCTATTCCCTCACTCTGAGCTACAGGACAGGGTCCCTATCTGTGGGGGCCCTGCAGCAGCCACAAACTATAACAGTGAGTTGGGGCCTAGGGGTTCTCTAGCCTAGTATGGGGTTCCCTGACTCCCTGTACCTACACACCCTACACCTTCCGCGTCCAAGCTCGGACTGACGCGGTCTCAAACGCTCGCAAAGTAACAACTCTCTCTGTTTCGTGTTCTTGCACTGCGCATGTGCCGTGGCTAAGATGGCGGCGCCCTACAAGGGTAATCTCCGGCGACCACGTCGCCTCCAGAAACCACCCCACACTCTCCCCCAACCTCCCTGACAGGCGCAGCTGCGGTAGAGGCAGACGGGGAACCAGGAGGAACCCAGGCTATATCTAGATATTCTTGCTTTTTGGGGAGGGGTTGGGGGGTGGGATCACTCTTATCTAAGGTCTTGTTGTATGTTGAAATCTCCACCCAATACCTATGTACCTGCTGAGTATTTGTTCAGTTTCTGTATTAGATTTAACAAAAAAACCTTTGAGTAGTTGTTTGGTGCATAAATATTACAGAGAATCAATCTTTCTTCGTCAACCTTTACATCCCATATAACAAATCTCCCCTGTGAGTCTGAAAATAAATCAAATTCCTCTATCTGTAGCCCGTTCTTGTCCAGTATAGCAACCCCTCTAGATTTACTATTAAAGGAGGCAAACTTGCATTCGCCCACCCATTTGCACTGTAGTTTCCTTATCTAAGTGTGTTTCTTGAATAAACACATTTTCTGCTTTTTTTCCCCCAGATAACTCAGCATCTTCTTTCTTTTTCAGGCGCATTAATTCCTCCTATATTCCAAGATTCTAATCTAAGTGACGTCATTACTTGTTCTACATAGCTTTTGTATGTTATATACTTAGTTTTTTCCTTTTTTCTCCTCAATGTTTTCCTTGTGTCTTATTCCGATCCCCTCATTAGGACATCTTTCTCATCTTTGCAAACTGTACATTTCTTCATATTTTTCAATGTCTTTGCTGCATTTACTAACAACACATAAACACATACGGTACAAATATACATACATTAAACATTAACTTTACTTCTACTTTCTTTCTTAACTTCCGATTCTAGGAGTCTTTTTCTTTTCTAACTTTAACTCCCTTAACTGGTTAGTGAACTAATTTGTCCTTTCCTCCACTTTACATCTGCTTCTTGATCTCTTTCAACAATGAATATGGCATTTAGTAAGCCTAATGGTTGCATATCATTTGTTTTTAGCTTGCATTTCCTCCCCTCTTTAAGATTTAATTCCCTTAACTTTTGCAATATATAAATCTACCTTCTATTCCTCTAACATTATATTATATACTTTAACCCAGGGGAGCGCAAACCTTTCCTGCTGCGCCCCCCTGTCTAGCTTGCCCCGGTAAGGCGCCCCCCCTCTACCTTACATCCGCATCAAATGACGCTGCAGGGTCATGTGATGTCATGTCACGTGACCCGTGGTGTCATTTGGCCCATGTGACGTCATGTCACATGGCCCCACAGCGTCATTTGATAAAGTGCTGTTGCATGAAACGCGTAGGTGCATTCATGTAGTCCATTTTTATTGTTTACTAGCCTGCATTAAATTTGATCAATTAATCTATATTTGGAGTTGCCTGCATAGTTTTTCATTCTTGAAGCTAGAAGTTGGATCCCCCTGGCTGTGCTCTATCTACACCTGCTGTTCTCTGGATTCCTTACCTGGATGGACTGCACGCCGCAGATATCTGGATTGTCCCTGGGAATATACAGGTGAAGGGCCACAGTGCCTTGTTATATTTCCTGTATACACTGGACATTATTTTATGTATTCATACTGGTTGGGTGTTTATTAATGTGTCAATTTATGTGGTTGTCACGTGGACACCACTAGACACATATCCCTCCCAGTTCCATTGAATTACTACTTTGTGGACACTCCATTTCTATCTGGATAATCATGCTGCATATACCTTGCAAACGGAACTGTGCCTGATTACTGAGCACCACACTCACTCTTATTCTTGTATGCTCACCATATTTGTATTTTATCCTGGAAATTCAGCTGCTTTAGAATCACCACTCTGGGCCTTGCTTCCTTCTCACCAGGTGGCGGGCCTTGTCTGAGGGCCCTCTCAATCACATTGGTAGTTTCTCTTCTTCTACCCCCAGCTGTCGTGGTAAATCTTTTGCTAGGAAATCCTGTAGTAGTGAGCCTTATATTTCCTCAGCTAATCCCACAGTTCTTAAATTGTTGTGTCATCTTTTTTCCAAATTGTCCATCTTTGATATAGTAATCTGTTGTTTTTTTTTGTTAACTCAGTTACTTTTTCCTTCAATTGCTCTACCTCCATTTCTGAATGATCTAATCTGTGTTCGTTTTTCTGAACCATAGCATGCAGCTGTGAGATATGTTTCTCCCTATCTGACATGGCTGCCTTCAGTTGATGTGATTGTACTTTAAAGAGAAGTCCAAGTGATTCTTTTACTGCCTTTATCACATCTTTGTAGGGGGCTATGGGTCTTACTTGTTTGTTGTTGAGATTATTCCGCCATGCTTGCCTCTCCCGTTCTTTTGTCAGCTTTGTCTGCTCGTGTATTTTTGCGCGACATATTTTGCAGTGGGAAGTATAGGAATTTTTCAATTCAAAGGGCATTGTTGGGTGCGGGGAGTCATACGGTAACTTTTCTCACAATTTGATTATTATATTTGCTGATTTGGGGATCTTCTGATTGGAGAAGTTCAGATCAGCTCCAGAGCTCGTGTGATGTGCATCCTACTCCTGCTGCACCATACCAAAAGTCAATGGAATTCTCTTTAAAGCATACCATATTTCTTTTAAAGATTAATTAAAAAAGGCATTTTGGCTAATGTCTCTAAATATGAAAGGCTTTGTAACCATATTACCACATTACAGCTCAACCCCGTTATAACGCGATCTGTTACAACGCGAATCCGTTTACAATGCGATGCAAGGGTGGCTCCCAATTTTTGTATTTAGGAATATTTTACAACACGATTATTGGTATCTTAAATATTTTATTGTACAATGCATACAATTGTACATTATTTCTAATGCGATCCACTTATAGGGCGATGTGATTCTTTGGACCCCAAGCACAGCGTTATAAGGGGGTTGAGCTGTATATAGTAATGAGCACCAACATTTACATCCCTCTTTGTTTCTTAACAGAAGTCAAGTACACTGTCATGAGATGCATGTGTGCTGCGCATGCGTTAAACAAACAAGATGGCGATTAATTGTATCGTATATCAACACCAGCCCTTGTTGATTCACTGCTGGATGAAGGCCTCCCCAATGATCTTCCAGGTACTGCAGTTGTACACATTGCTCCAACAAATTTTCTGATTTCATCCTCACATCTTACTTTTATTTGTTGTATTGGTCTTTTAGTTTCCATTGAAATTCAATAGTGTTCCATTTGTGTCCAATGATGGTCATTTCTTCTTGCGATATGTCCAGCCCACTGCTATTTTAATTTCTTCATTAGTGTGACAATGTCACAGAATTATGTTTAGTTTCAAACCCATTGATTCATTTTCCGTTCTCTTTGGCTAATACCCAGTATAAATCTCTCCATACTTTATTAAGTTGTTTGAAGCTTCTAAGTTATCGAGTACAGAGTGAGGCCTCTGCTCAGCTAACAAATATGTGACGTACTAGAGGGGTGCTAAAGGGAATGTGCACTATATGTAAATGTAACATGGCTGGTCCAGATTGCCTCTCTGTCACGTAAGTCCTTTGTAGCTACAGGCTGTGACAGGCAATCCTGTGGGCTTTTGACCCCTCATTCTGACTCCCTGAGTGACGGAAGTGGTGGTGGCATAGGAATCTGTGTGCAGGTATCATGTTGCAGATCCTGTGCTCTCCCATTCTGATGCCTCAGGGAGGAAGTGCAAATTTGTAGTTAGTGCTGATCCAACCCTCCTATGGAGTGAAGGTGTGTGGCTGGTCTCCTCCCGGCTGGGAGAGGGACAGGCCAGTCAGTCTCTCATGGGTTGGCTGGTCAGGAAAGATCAAGAGGCCTCAATTAACAGAGAGCCAGCACCATCTACAGGCCTGGGATCCTCTGACCATCATGCATCCGCTGTGTAATACCATCTGCAGTGACTGCAACAAAATAAACCCCTTTGCTTTTATACACCGCTGTCTGAGTTCTCAGTCTATTGGGCACGGGGGAAAGGAGTCTGTTCCAGTGGAAGACTGTATCTGAATCTCCTGGAGCCACTGGAGCTGGAGGCACTGCCACCAGTTAAAGAAAACCCACCAAGATCATCAGAAGCCTGTCCTGGTCCCCACAACATCACGGGCCACTCAGCTCTCCTGGACCCTCACAGGTATGAAAGCACCACAGACACCGGTAGTAACAGCAACATCTTCCAGAGGGTGGGGGAACATGTCCTACAAATGTCCTATTTCCTATTATTATCAATAATAGTGATACTTAGTTGCTACTATGCATATACTGCATATAACATAGATACACTTGCAAAGTGATTAAGAGCTGTTTTCTACATATATGTACCTGTCAGATAATATACCCCCATATGAAGAGTATTTTTGATGCTTGTGAGATCAATGGAGTGCTCAAAAGAAGACTAAAAACTCCTTTGAGTGTGATACTCCCCAGCAAACAGGGTATAAACAATTAACTCGGTTCAGGGAGAGATTGCTATCAGCAGGCCGCCGTGAAAACTTGCGTATAAAGTTGTGTCATTTACCCTATAAGGGGGTATACAGTATCTAAAGTCCAGAGAGAGATCTCAAAAGTATGGACCTCAAAGCAAGCGATTCCTTCAGGTATTTATAATAAAGTCACTTGACAACCTGTAATGCAACCCCGTATCAAGGCAAATACTAGTGGTCCATGTCACCAAATTCCTGTATGTAGTGCTGGAAAAGCTGGACTTAGGGGTTGCTAGGCTACTATGTGGGTATATATACATAGCCCTGCATCCCTTCTCCATTACCCTTTGAAAAAGTCGCCCGTGTGCGACAAAACGCGTCAGGGAGCGTCATCACGCATCACGCATCACGCACGGACACTACGTCATCACTCATGCGCAGGAACAGGCCGGTTCGAGCGCGGAACAGCAAAGTGGCTATCCAGCATAGGAGACATTCTCTGGAACTCCTAGGACGTTACCTGTGAAAAATCCGAGGCACCTTGGGATTCCTGACGGATCACCGCCCCTTCATATCCGTGAGGCTGTTGGACTGTAGATCCTGCTACGGACACCGGATGGTGGTGATATTTCACAAAATGTTTTTTATTCTTGTACCCTTGTGAGTGATTTTCTTCCCCCTTCCCCACCTTTCCAAACATGAAATGTACGGTTTTACACTATGGGGCGTGCGCTCTCTCCTCTCTTTTTTCTGTAGATTCCCATCGGATGTGGTTAATCCCCTTTGAGAGCAGCCGGAGACCCCCACACCAGCATCTCATTTCCATCAATTGTTGGACATTTTGAAAGGACTGGTCTTCATTTTTTTCCCTTCTTTATTCACAGTTTTATTTTAGCATTTAGGGCTTTATTAGCTCCATTTAATTATTCAGATTAGACACTTATACATTGTTATTTATGTTGGTTTATCCCTTGTTATGAATATTTTATTTTAATTTGTTAGTACCATCACTTAGGCGCTACTTTATTTTCTCTTCTTTGTGTCTTTGATATTTTAACCCCAAAATAGCAGCCGTTTTTCCAATTAGGGAGTGGTGATTAACCAGTGTCTAACTATGATGCAAACAGCGAAAGAAAGAAGCTCCAGAAGGAGTGGTCTCATCTCCTCTATGGAAGTAGATGATAGTATGGCTACTGAGAGTAATATTGATATAAAAAGTAACTTCTTTAAATTAGAAACATTGATGAAAGAGGAGATGCGTCACTGATGGGACGCATATTCCTTACAGGATTATGTTGATCGGAAAATAATCCCAAGAGGTTTGAGGGTAACTAAATCCCCCACATTTGAGACTAATGCAGATTTTACCAGAGAATGGAATGAAACACTAGACCGTTGTTCATTCTCATTAATGAAGATTTTAATACAATTTAGAGATACCAAAGTTAAAGAATTGGAGTCAGAGATTGATATCATCCAAGCTTTAATAAGACCATATTGTGATACTGAGGAATTTAAGGAATTTAATGAGAAAACTAGTAAAAGAGTCACTACCTTTGAGAAAGAAGTGATAGATAGGAAAGATAGTAAACTCAATTGTGATAAAGACGATTATGCCACAATAAGGTGAGGGTCTGGAAGCGGGCCCCCGATGAAGCCACTACAGGTGAAACATATGTAGGGCAGGCCAAGCGCTACCACCTAGTTCGCTGGCTATATCGGAGAGGTCTGCTGCCTTCTTACATTCAGAGTGTTTCGGAGACTTCATTAGGAAGCACAACACTCTGACTACTCCTTATTTGTATGGTTCAAAGTACAAGACACATACCTTGTGATCTTGAGAAATCTGTTACGTTTCACCATGACAGACCCACAGGCTCACTAAACTTTGATCCTGACGGTCTGGCACAAATGTGTATGTATATCTGATCTAAATCGCATCTACCTGGCTCAACATAACCTATTTTGAGCGCATACATCAGGTCAGGTTACACCCTTTACACATCATTCAGGAGTAGTTTTCAAACGACAGCAAATTGTATAGGAATCACTACCACCTCTAGTATAATTATATAGTTGTGGGATACTTTGATTGATAATAGTGGTTCCCGGTCTACACTGTAAGTTTGAATTAGGCACACAGTTAACCTCTCAGTTTTTAATTTAATTATTTTAATCACTTTGGTTCACATTTTTGCTGCAATAAATTTATTTTAATGGTTTATTAATAAATAGTAAGTTTTAACATAGGTATAGGTGTCCTCTTGTGCGGCATATAGGGAGCTTTTCTTTACCCTTTTGTTCAATATTAACCCCTTCCCTGCCAGCACCACCTCCGCACTTTATTGCAGTTTTTGTTCCTATATTTCACAGGTTACACCATTTAGTTTTCCCTCCTTTCACATTGGTATAGTGCAAGGTGCACACTCTATGACCTTTTAGGTCATTTCACCCCCCCTTTGATATAAAAAGTAACTTCTTTAAATTAGAAACATTGATGAAAGAGGAGATGCGTCACTGATGGGACGCATATTCCTTACAGGATTATGTTGATCGGAAAATAATCCCAAGAGGTTTGAGGGTAACTAAGTCCCCCACATTTGAGACTAATGCAGATTTTACCAGAGAATGGAATGAAACACTAGACCGTTGTTCATTCTCATTAATGAAGATTTTAATACAATTTAGAGATACCAAAGTTAAAGAATTGGAGTCAGAGATTGATATCATCCAAGCTTTAATAAGACCATATTGTGATACTGAGGAATTTAAGGAATTTAATGAGAAAACTAGTAAAAGAGTCACTACCTTTGAGAAAGAAGTGATAGATAGGAAAGATAGTAAACTCAATTGTGATAAAGACGATTATGCCACCACTAAGGTGAGGGTCTGGAAGCGGACCCAAAGTTACAATTATAAAAGAAGAGGGAGATATAGTTTGGGTTCCCGCACGCAAGGAGGTGGGGCTTACCAGCCCAGGGAGGCGTCCAGTCATACCCCTTCCCATCAGGCAAGTCATCAGTGTCCTCAAGGTTCCATAAGAGGCCCTACCACTTCCAATGTAGGTGGTAGGTACTCGGTCCTCGAGGTGGATACCCTTTCCGAGGAGAAAGTAGGAGGAGGAGGAGAGGTCCCTGATGGGAAGGATGGGAATGGGGTATCTACTGACAAATATAAGGGTGCCAGATCCAAGGGACCCTAAAACCACACAGAAGTCTACACATTTTTTAGACAAAACACCAAGACAGGAGAAGAAAGTAAAAGAGAAGGATTCAGACAAACATTACCCTCTATGGGACCGCGAGGCCCCAAACAGACCACATGGTCTGGGCAAAAGAGGAGCAGAGGAACTAGAGCAGGGAGAGTTGTCCAGAGGAAGAAGGAGAACAGACGAATATTAGTTCAGCCCACGGTTAGCAGTCTATTCAACCTGTCTTCTGTCCCATTATCTACATATGAGACATCCCTGTTAGAAAGGGGTTTGTCCGTTGCCCCCAATACAGGTCCTAATGCATTTCAACTATTTGTAGATTTAAATAGCTTCATCAGAAAAATTACCCTGAAAAGACATTTTAATATTCAGGAGAGTAATATTAAATTGACTAATCCTGTTATTGTTTCAAGCACGCAGGAAGATTTATGTATTGAGGCTCTCACCTCTTTGCTGATGGAGTCGGGTTCAACATCGGGATCACAGGATCCCATCGATAACTTTGAACTGTTCATTCATCCCACCGGGACTGTGGAACTGGACCTAGAGGAAGAATTAAATATCATGCACTCACCTTTTAGACAAAGGTCAGTATTCTTCCCATATCAGTCCAAGGGGGGATTTGTGGACACATTTTACAATCGGGTACTTCGAGATTTTGAGTCACTATGTTCGAAATCTATCAAAGTTAACAAGAATTTATCTAGAGGTGAACTGGACGCATTGAACAAATTGAAGGACAATCATGATATTGTTATTCGACAGGCCGACAAGGGTGGGGGCATAGTCATCCAGGATACACCTGCGTATCTCATGGAGGCACGTAGACTCCTGGGTGACTCGGCCTCCTATGCCTTGTTGGAATCTGATCCTGTAGGCGGCTACCAATTATTGTTGAAGGAACTTCTCACTGATGCACTGGTGGAAGGTATTATTTCAAAATGGGAATTAAAAATTTTTTTTACCACACATCCACGCACTCCTGTTTTTTATCACTTACCCAAGGTGCATAAGTCCTTGCTCAATCTCCCTGGCAGGCCAATTGTTTCCGGGGTGGAGTCGATGACGTCGGGCCTATCCCAATATGTTGATTACTATCTTCAGCCCTCTGTAGCCAAGCTCAGGTCACATATTAGGGATACGCTCCACGTCATTGACTCCATCTCAGCCATTAAGTGGAAATCCACTTATTTATGGGCCACATGTGATGTGGCCTCATTATACACCTGCATTGACCATGCCAGAAGGATTGAAGCTATCAGATACTGGCTTGACAAGGACTTATCTTTCCCAGATAAACACAAGCACTTTATCTTGCAAAGTATTCATTTCATTTTAACGCACAATTATTTTTTATTTGAAGACACTTATCACTTACAGATCTGTGGAACGGCCATGGGAACGAGGTTCGCCCCTAGCTATGCAAATCTCTTCATGGGTTTTTGGGAGGAGAGGTTTGTGTGGCAAAATGGGGAGCTTGGGGCGGGCCTCGTGTATCATGGCCGTTTTATAGATGATATCATTATCATTTGGGATGGTGAAGAGGCAGTTTTTCTAGTATTTTAAGTTCCTTCAACAATAATCATTTAGGACTCAAATTTACATTTGATATTGATGCTGTTTCTACAGTTTTTCTTGATTTAGTCCTCACTTCAGATTCAGACTCAAATATCATCACAACCACGCATTTTAAGTCTGTCTCTGTCAACAGATATGTCCATGCATCCAGTAATCACCACAAACAATGGCTAAACAATATCCCTCTAGGCCAGTTTCATAGATTGAAAAGAAACTGTACTAGAGACAGGGATTTTCTCCGCCAGTCTGATATACTTGGGCAGAAATTTTTGTCCAAAGGTTATGATCCTGATTTGGTCTCCGACTCCTTCAGCAAAGTTAGGTCTCTGGACAGGTCTGTTTTATTAAGTAAATCCAACTCCAAATCTGACAAGGGGACGCGCCTGAGTTATGATGCTCCAAGAGATTCTATCAACACTGGTTCCTCAATTGTGAGGTTTATAACTACATATAACCAGTCCTTTAGATCCATTAATAGAATCCTTAATAATCATTTGAGCGTCCTCAAGTGCGATCCCTATTTGGGGTCCATCCTGCCAGAAAAAGCCTCTATAGTCTATAGGAAGGCTAGAAACATTAAGAGCATTTTAGCTCCTACCAAACTTAAGTCAGTCAAACAATCCATACTTCCCGTCTCTGGGGGTCGTATGGGTAATCATAGATGTGGACACAGCCGGTGTATTACATGCAGACATTTGTTAATAAAATCCCAATTTTGTTCCTTAAGCAGAGGTACCACACATTGTCTTAATAGCTCTATCAATTGTCAGAGCACATATATAGTTTATCTCATTCAGTGTGGTTGCGGTCAACAATATGTTGGCCGTACGACTAGGTCCCTTAGCACTCGCTTCCTGGAGCACAGGAGAAATGTCATCAAAGGTTTAAATACTCATAGTGTCTCTCGACATTTTAAATCCATACATAACCAGGACCCCAAGTCTATGACTGTTATGGGGCTTGAGAGCATTTCTCCATGTGCTCTAGGTGGTGATCGCTTCAAAACCCTCTGCCGACGGGAAACGTTCTGGATCCACCAGTTGGGTACCTTAACCCCTGGTGGACTGAACGAGTGTTTAGATGTTAGTACGCTGGTCTAGTCTCCCCCTGTGTACACTATCTCTGTTCCTGTAGTTTCCTCTGTATCCCACTTATCAGAATCCTTCTCAGACCTTTTTCTGATTTTGGGATCTGGCATTCCATATTTGTTCTTTTTTATATATATTTTTTATATATATTTATATATTTTTCACTCGACTCAGGCCCTTATCCTATATCCAGTCCCTAATTTTTCACATATTTTTGCACATGTAATGTGTTAGAGATGTAACAATACCACCTATATCAAGACCCAATATCCTGGTTTGGGATATGGTGTCAGGTTAGCTATATCCCTTTCTCATTCAAATTATTATTGACAATTTCCCCTCCTTCCCAGTGCCACCATAAACTATGCCTTTCATTCTTATACATTTGGTATTCTATTATATGTTTTTTTTTTATTATATGTTTTTTGAGTTGTTGTCATTCCGTTTCGAAATTATAGATTGATTGATGTGTTTTTCAAATATTATGTATACACTCTCAATTATGTTTTTATCTATATGATTTTATTCTTCTATGTATTTTATACATTAGCATTTTTATAGTTGTACATCTACATTTACATTGTTTATCACTAGCCTCCTGGTTTTCTCTTTCTAGTTCTGACATCCACTACCTTGGAATTAATTAGTGTATTGAGTCTGTGACCCATTAGTTAACTTACTTACAGCTGGATTAAGGGGTTGCTAGGCTACCATGTGGGTATATATACATAGCCCTGCATCCCTTCTCCATTACCCTGTGAAAAAGTAGCCCGTGTGCGACGAAACGCGTCAGGGAGCGTCATCACGCATCACGCACGGACACTACGTCATCACGCATGCGCAGGAACAGGCCGGTTCGAGCGCAGAACAGCAATGCGGTTATCTAGCATAGGAGACATTCTCTGGAACTCCTAGGACGTTACCTGTGAAAAATCCAAGGCACCTTGGGATTCTTGACGGATCACCGCCCCTTCATATCCGTGAGGCTGTTGGACTGTAGATCCTGCTACGGACACCGGATGGTGGTGATATTTCACAAAACGCTTTTTATTCTTGTACCCTTGTGACTGATTTTCTTCCCCCTTCCCCCCCTTTCCCAACATTAAATGTACGGTTTTACACTGTGGGGCGTGCGCTCTCTCCTCTCTTTTTTCTATATATATATACATATGTGTATATATATATATATTTATATATGTGTGTGTGTATATATTATATACACATATACACACATACACATACACTATATGTACAGTATTAATATTTGTATAATTATTAGTTATAACTGTTGCGAACGGCACACCTGTGTGCATGTGACTTGTGTACAGTATGTGAGAAAGGTAAGAAATTACCATGGAAAATACTGTACATATGGGTTCTGCTTCCGGCATACTGTGGGATTTTTACTCTTATTGCTCTGCTCATAATCCTCCCAGCTGTATTTAAGACAAGGACTTCAATCCTCATAGGAAAAAAAGTGGCTATCACTGAAGAGGCCATTTATCTTTACAAAGCTCATACTGTATATGTGACTCAAGGTTACTATACAATGTGTTCATGAAAGTGTTGCATTTATAATACAGGAACAGCAACCAGAAACATTACTTACCTGATATTAAGATTAAATAAATCATAATTATTAACCATTTTAATCTTTGATTTTTAATTGGTTCTCCTTTTTATTCTTGCTTTAACTGACTGTTTAGGAAACAGCAATTGTAATTGTTTAATCTCCCATTTTGTTTAGTAGATGTTAGAACATGAAGCTGTGTCTAAATTAGTGGATTGAATATCTTAATCTTACATTTTCCAATCAGCAGAATGAGCAGGTGGTTTAGGAAAAATGAGCAGAAAACTACATCATAGATCATGCAGGCACAAATTGTTTGAGCAGTGAGATTATTGTGGCTTTGAAAAAAGATCAGAGGATTCCTGAAAGTCATTCAATAAAACACTGAAATTGAAAGTAGTATGTGACAACCACATAAAGATTGAATGAGTGCAAAGTCACAGGTAAGGCTCGAAGTCAACGCAGAAGTGAAAATTTTATAGATCAGGTTATTGTTTTAGATTAATATAAATGAAAAGACCTCAAGGCTAAAGGAAATACTAGTTAAAGAGCAATATGATATGATAGGCATTATTGAAACATGGTTGGATGAAACGCGTGACTGGGCAGGTCCTCTATGGGGCTTTCATTATTTCAGAGGAATTGGCAAAAAATAGAAGTGGTGAAGTACTGGATGAGCTTAATATACAGCCGCGCCCCCTTTTATTCTAACACTTCACCGATATTTTCCGGTGACTTTTTCCAAATGCCACACGCTTCGCCGCGTTCATGCGGCGTTCGTGCCGTATTCATGTCGCAATCATGCCAGCGTCACCCGCGCTTGATCTGTTTAATGAGAATGTTTTGGATTTAATTGGTTACAATTCTTCGCGTATCCGCCAGGTGGCAGATATTCATGAATTGTAATGCGCATGCGCTTCAGTAATGTGTCGACTTGCAGGTGTTTAAAAAATACCACAGTGGTCTTTTGTGAATTGGCCTTGGTACTAAAGAAGTTGTACAACATTGTATCTATTTAGGCGTTTCATATTAAAAACTAAATGCAAAGTGTCTGGTGTTCTATTCCATTGTCCAGAGAGGTCCAGAGATGAGTACACCACTGCAGTCCGTGTTCAAAAAGCCCAACATAATGTACGCTTATTTAATATGGTCAACAATTAGTTCAGCAGATGATAAGATGGATACAGTTGGTCAAATTTATCAATATTTTATCGAAAATTATGACTTTTACAAATTTTTACCAGATGCCCTGGGGTGGAAGCGTGCGATAAAGAAAAAGTTATGTATCGATCCATGTTTTTTTCGTATTGCTCCTGCACCCAGAGTAACAGGAGGAGGGTATTGGTGTGTTGCCCCTGAATTTTCCAGTATATTTGATCATGGAGAGTTCAAAAGGTGAAAGATCATGGTAAAACCAACTAAGAATCGTCAGTCCCTGGCAAGCAATGCGCCAGCGCCAGCACCGGCTTCCAAAAACGGTCCGACCGTCTGTGAAAACCTGCTGACCGGCTACCCTTGCTATCAGCCCCCGCCTGGATACCTGCAGCCTGAGCAAGATTTCACGTACAGATAGCAGCAAGCTTGCATGTACCAAAGCGATTTCCAGCTTCATCAGCTGTCAAATACAGGTGTAGCAGGCCCACTGTCACCTGTCAACTACGTGTATAATCAAGACTACGGGATTGGCAGTGGCTCTGCGCCAACCGAATGGCAAACTCTATGGTGGGTACAGCTGCCGTATGTAATTATTTTTTTACCATATCAATATCAATGCACAGTAAAGCGATTCTCCTGTAATCAATTGCTTTGCTTATGGTTATTTATTTCTTGTAGTCACAATTCGCCAAAATGTAGTCCAGCAATATCGTTGGCTGCGCAGCTTTTACAGTTAGGCGCATGCGCATTGGAACCTTGTTGAAACGCATACAGTATGCGTCTCATCACATCTAGGCGCATGCGTGTAATGTATGTGAACAAGAGACGCCCCCGAGAAAATAATTATTGGGACTGACCGAGGGGACTGCGGGGACTGACTGTGGGAACTTCTTTAGGGGACTGACTTTTTTGAACTAACCATTACAGTATTTACAGTATTTATTTTTGTTCCTCAGAAAAGAAACTTTGTCATCAGGCTGAGAACGGCAAATGGAGGTATTTTGATGGATAATATCGCTTTTTGTAACGATGCTTGCACACTGCTGAATCTGAATCAGTGCAATTTTTATTGATTAGGATAGAATAACTGAGTTTTATTACATACTTTTTTACATACTGTACTGTATAATAAACCCAAAAAATAAAAAGTATGCATTTATTCTATACATGTATTACAGTACAGTATCTGTTTTCTACTGTAATAATAATACAAATACCGATAATGCGTTTTAATACTGTTTTGATGTACTGTAATGCGCAGTAAGTAAAAAAACATTAATGTGTACTGTAATTAAAAACATATAGGTATATTTAAATAAAGCAGCAATTTATTTTATTGGTGGGTGCAGTAAGTAAAAAAAACATTAATGGTGTCCAATACAGTAAAAACATTGACAGTATGAATACAATCTTCAACAATCAACATTATTTTTTTTGGTGGAGTACTGTAAGTAAAAAAACATTAATGTTTACTATAATTAAAAACATACAGGTATGTTTAAAAAAACATATTAGAATACAATTTAAAACAATGAACAAGTCAGAAAAGAATCAACATTTTAACAGACGACCAATCACAAAGCGAATTCGATCCCCAGCAGATTGTCCTTCCAGGGCCGATGCCTTGTATGCCGCAAAATGCCATTAATGGAGTCTCGCACAATTTTCATTAAAGGATCGGTAATTGAAAAATAGCGCCGCAATTCCTCCACAATAGTCTTTCTTAAATTTTCAGGAAGAGCCTTTTTCTCGCGATTCCCTTCGTAGTTTACATTGTGGGCCCACCCTAAGTACAACGGGTATGGCACATAGTGCTTGAAAATTATCAAGGCATGCCTCTGGGGTATACGAGCACTTGCAAACCTATACTTCTCCCTGAGTGGCTGCGGCAGCTCGTGCAGGATGATGTCGGGCACCGTCTCAATGCAAGCGTATGTGGGTTGGCTTCTGGGAGCGGGTGTGCTTGTGGCGGTGGGCGAGGGTAGGTTGTCTGGGAGGATGCTTTCCTCCTGTCTTGGTCATCTTGTCAGTGTTGTCTCCTGGCGTGGTCTTGACGGGGTTGTCATGTCATCCTCGTCAACGGCATACATGAACACATATTCTTCTGATGGAGGGGGTGCGCTTGGTGATGGAAGGTTGAAGTTCCCATTCATCCCATCCATGCCACCCTCCTGCACCGGCGTCCGAGATACAGGGGCATGAACTCAAAGCAAATTATGTATCCCCGCTATGTCAGTCTCTATCTTCTCCATCCGTTGATCCATCTTCTCCACCCGTTGATCCATATTTAGCATGGTCTCTAAAAGAAGATCTATCTTTACCAGCATAGAGTTCCCAGGGATATCGACACTTAACCCATTCAGCATGTGGTCTAACGAGCTGGATCTTGTGCATGGGGTGCTGTGGACATCTGGGTGGATGGGTGCATAAGAGAATAAGATGGGGGTTCCCTGGAGATAAGCGGCAGCGTCGTAGAGGAGTGATGGAGAAGGTGTCTTCTGGGTTTCCAGGAGAGAAGCGGCAGCGGCGGCGAGGAGTGATGGAGAAGGTGTCCTCTGGGTTTCCGGGAGAGAAGCGGCAGCAGCGGCGAGGGCTGATGCAGAAGGTGACCATTTGTTTTGCTTTGAGTGTACATCACCAAATATCTTCTTGACATAATAAGGCTTCTTTAAAGCCTTACCTGTAGCCTTTGGAGTCGTCAGAAGGTTTTCTTTATTAGCCTTAGCCTTTCGCTTTGGCCTTGGCTTGGAAACGTCTGCCGCCTTTCGCTTTTTCTGCATGACAGGCACGGCAGAGGTGAGTGGGTTCCTGCGTCTGTAGAATCGGGGTTGATCCATGGAAGCAGATGGCACAATGCAGTATCTGGACAAGGGCAAGTTCAGATACAGATCATCGAGTGGGAGGCTATGCAATGTGTGTCACCTTTTATGCATGGCGACGAGGTGCAGGTGTTAAAAGTGGGCGTACTCTAATGTGAGTCATTAAAGTATAAATACTGTACACCATCCATTTTGTGGATTCACTGCACATTGAATACACATCGACTAAACATCGAATATACATTCTTGTGCTTGTATTTCTTTCTACACGCAGCGATACCTGTTAAAAAGATTTCTAAGGATCGCAGCATGAGAATAAAGGAGATGTACACGAGAGGACAACGAATTGCGGATATTCAACGCTGGCTAAGTACTTCTGGCCTCGTTGTGCCAGCAGCAACCATGAGCTATCATGCCCACGGTAAGACCAAAAAAGTAAAGAGGACACCAACGGTAACTACCGCGTAAGTACTGTACAACTGTATACTGTAAAGAAATTGTCACTCACTTCATTATTACTCATTATGACTCACGCACTCACAACCCCCCATTTCATTACACAGTTTACTCACATTATGACACACACAGACACATAAAGTACCGTTAATATTATATCTGTTATATATATGTTTTATACTGTATATATCTGTTATACTGTATATATATACCTGTATACAGTACAATATTGTTATCGCTGTATATTTATATAACTCTATTCTATTCAGTATCTATCTATTATTATTGTTATCGCTTTATATTTATATAACTCTATTCTATACAGTATCTATCTATTATTATTGTTATCGCTGTATATTTATACAGTATAACTATTCTATTAAAGTAATATCTATATATGGCCATACTGTAGGCCTGAGCATAAAAGTACCTGTACCTGTGGCCCACTGTAACGTATTGTTGTTTTTCCTTTAAACTATAGGGAGACAACTGTTCTGGTTGACAGAATAAGTGAAGAGAACGATGAGAAGAGTGCCTTAAGGGTCAAAGACACTCTGCAGAAAAATCACAATCTAACCGTATCAGAGACCAGCATTAAGAAGATGAGATTATTTTGCAGATGCAGAATTGGATGGAAATATGGACGTGTGAGGTTAGTACTGGACAGTACAGGAGGTGAAAAGTGTGGTTTAATAAACTGTACTGTACCTATAAAATTATTCCTTGTCATTACAGAGCGTACCCTATGATAAGGGACGTCAACAAGATAAAGAGAGTGGTCCAGGCACAGGCATGGATCGACAGTGGTGAAATTTTCAGGATTGCATCTTTACTGACGAGTCTATTGTATCTCTGGAGAGATTTGCCACCTTTGCATTCCACAAAAAAAGACACATATTTATGAAGCCGCGTCCAAAACGCCCAGTGAAGATGCATGTGTGGGGTGCCATCTCTAGGCGTGGACCAGGATGCATCGTCATCTTTGATGGTAGAGTATAATAATGCACAAAGTAACATGGAATCAAGCCATAAGCACTGTACTGTACTACTGTAGTGTGCATTATTTTGAGCACTTTTCTTTTCTTGTTACAGGAATCATGAATAAAGCTTTTTTCCAAGAGCAAATAGTGCCTAAGATTGTGGAATACATCACACGTGAATTCCCAGATGGTCAACGTTTCTACCAGGACAATGATCTGAAGCACACCGCGTCAACTGCGCATATTCTTGCCTGCGGTATCAACTGGGTGAAGACGCCAGCGGAGTAAGTACGGTAACCGTGTCTCATTTTTTCACACTGTTTACTGTGTATCTCTTTAACTAATTCTCCTTTTTCCCCCTCCAACGACAGATCATCAGACTTCAATCCTATCGAAATAGTCTGGCATCAGCTGAAGGACCATATACGAAAAGTGGTGAAACCCTCAAAAAAGGATGAGTTGGCGAATGGCATAATGAGTTTTTGGAACGATGTGCTCACCGTGGAACGATGTAATAAATATATCGACCATATTGCGACTGTGTTACCCATTGTGATAGAGCGTAATGGGCAAGCATCAGGAAGAAAGTATAGTACTGTACTGTAGTATGGTAAGTACAGACACACCAAGTACAGCATGATACAGGTAAGTATGGCACAGATTGTTTTACAGTATACAGCATGCACTTTACTGCACTAATTTTTAATTTTTAGAGAGAGCTGCACTACCAATCTTGTTACAAAGTATTTTACAGTACAGTAGTTCCAGTATACAGTAGTTTGACAGTAGTAACTGCATAGTCCAATATGGAGTACAGTAGTTATACTGTACACAATGCAATTATATGCACTTAACTGCACTTGTTTTTAATTTTTAGAGAGCAGCACTACCAATCTTGTTACAAAGTATTTTACAGTATTGTAGTTCCAGTATACAGTAGTTTGACAGTAGTAACTGCATACAGTAGTTCAATATGGAGTAGTTTTATTGTACACAATGCAATTATATGCACTTGACTGCACTCATTTTTCTTTCCTTTTCAGAGACAGCTGGCTGCACTACAAAAGGACGGGTGGGGGGAGAGGGGGTATCATTTGTAAATTGTGTGAACTGTGTGTATAGTGTATCTACAGTCATGATTTACACAAAAAAAAACCCTCTCTCAATGAACTACAGAATGCAATGTGGCCATGACAAACAAGATAAAGACTAAAAATTTGTATTACTGTTTTTATTATTATAAATGGGCATTATTCATGATTATTTGTATTTTTCATTCTTCCATGATTATGCACGGGCCCTCAAATTTCAACTGACAGAAGAACTACAGTACACTACTGTACACTACTGTACGTGTACAAAGACGATAAACACTGAAAATTATTATTTGTATTTTTTTTCCCTGATAAAATAAAATAAATATTTCATTACATTCACATTTTTTTTCTTTGAACTTTAAATTCACTGTGAATGTGTGAGGAAAGGGATTCTTCAAGAATGCTTACATTTTTATTCATTGGTTACATTTTTATTCATTGGTTACATAATCAGATTAACATATTCAATTTGAGAAGGGGTTATCACAAGTGCGCATGCGTTACCGTAAACAAAGCCTCAAAGGGTTGGGGGGGGGGGGGGGTCATCATAATGGATTAGCATAAGGGATTAGCCAAGCATTTGAAAATGAATGTGAAGTTATACACACATGCGCATTAATCATCAACTAGGTCCCTTCCCAAAGAGGATTACACACAGGCGCAGAGATGTGACGCTTGGCTCGGGACGATTAAAAGCACAAAGCCAAGCTTTTGAAAATGAATGGTTTTCGAGAGGTGTCGATAAGAAGTTGAAATCATTGAGCCTTGTGTGTGTCTACGGGGGGAGGGGGTAAAGCTGCATGAAGGATTAGCAGTACTGTAGTTCAAAGACATATTTTCAACAGGTCATCATAATGTTTTGATCCCCATACCCCCAAATCAATAAAAATTACATAAAGCATGTGAATGACCAGTGTCACATTAAAAAGCTACAGTACCGATAGAATATCAGAATAACAATAATTTTTATGCAGGCACACATGTCTGGAAATGAAACATAGGCAAAAAAAAGATTTTTTTTTTTCCAGACTTGAACTTCCACATGATTGTGAAGTTATACACGCATGCACATTAATCATCAACAAGGTCCCTTCCCAAAGAGGATTACATGTAGGCGCTGAAATGTGACACCAGGCTCTGTACATTATACATGCAGGAATGTGATGACAGGTTCGGGATGATTGAAGCCAGAAAGCCATCTGGCTGGGAGCGGTGTACTGAACTGTAGATAAGAAGTTGAAATAGTACTTTATCTGTGTGTGTGTGGGGGCGAGAGGGAGAGCGCTGTAGGCGCCAAAATGTGATACTGTAACACGCCTATGCGTTTCAACAATGTTCAAATGAGACATACAGTTCTGTACGGTACACGCATAATATAAAAAGAGTATGAAAACAAGTAAAAGTAAAAGTACTGATTACAAAATACTGTAATACAGTACATGCAGTACTGTATAGAAATGTGATAATTTTATATTCGAAGAAGACTTAACGCTATATTTTTGTAATACTGTATACTGTAAATCCTCCATTTTACAAATACTGCGCGCTCACACACAGACATAATGCATTAGACATGCATTAGACAGAGTAGAAGGGAACTAGTCCCAAATATCGGTGCTCAGTAGACAAATGGACAATAGTACATGAAGATTCTAGTATAGAATATCACTTGAAGTGGGACTGAGCTCGGATGAAAGCTTAGTGAGACTCATGAGACCGGTGCATATATCTCCTATATGAGTAGAAAGTATAACAGTCCCTGTTATAAAGACAGATCTATGTATCAATGATCATGGTCATGTCCGTGATACCACTGGGACAAACACCCTGGAGTGGCACTGTAGAAATGGTCATAAATTCCTCAAAATGATATGGAGAATGGAGTACTCGCATTAGTAGCAGCTCATCCGGATGCGTGCGTCACGCCAATAAGTATCAAAGAAGACGATCCAAGGATCCAAAACGGAGCACAGCTGTGTAAGAAAATGGGGACTAAACACAAGCAAATCTGTTTAAAAAGCCTTTAATCCATGGTAAGTGAGGGGTACAAAAGAACACTCTGACGCGTTTCGGGAGACAATCCCTTTGTCAAAGAGTAATGGTGTGGGACTTAATGAACAACAAAATTTGAGATGTTTTCTTAACAGAAGGTAATTCTGTCTTCTTACAGGTACAAGTGACCTTGAACCATCTCTGGACTTCGGTTCATTCTGATGGGGACATCGCTATTTTTTTCCCTCCCCCTCCCCCGTTCCTCCCTTTCCTTCCCTCCCCTCCTTCCCTCCATTTCTCCCCATGGTGTATACACCATTAATAGCATTATGATGTACCTCTCTCTCTCTCTCTCTCTGTATATATATATATATATATATATATATATATATATATATATATATATATATATATATATATACACACACACACTTAGGGCTCTATAGTCTATCAGGATGTTTTCATCTGCAGTTTGCAGTTCCTTGTTTTTAATGATCACAGGTATATGGTGTTTTTAATGATCATAGGTATATGGTGTATTTTACATTACACATATGCTTTATTATTATATTGTTAATTTCTGGTTATTTTGCACTTATAGGGAGGTTTATAGAGGATCTCAATCCTCCCTGCTCAGACAGGGTTCCCTTGGCGACAGATTGACTTCTCTAGTCCAGCCCCGTGAGTACTGTGCTGGTTGAGACTCCTCCCCCCCCCAACGACTGATGTCATCACGGTGCGTCGCACTGACTCGCAGACGCCATAGTGGGGGCATCGGCATCCTGGTGTGAGGTGTGGCTTCAGTCTCCCAGAGCAGCTCTGAGTATGCTGTACTACCAGGGACCGACACCACGATGTCTGACATCATCACGGAGTGCCGTGGAGGTGTGCTGACGTCATCACGTGGGCGTCGACGTCGTGGCAATGCAGATCTGAGCAAGGAGGGGTGAGTACAAGGGGGTATTGATATGAGTTATTCACATATGTTTTGTAGCTTTCACCTTGAGAAAGGCAGTATTGGACTGCCGAAACGTTGGATTTCATGGCACATTAAATCTTTGTTGCTGATTAAGACCGTGTCCCTGCTTCTTTACTACCTGCTATTACCTTATCTCCAATTTTTTTCCGTAATTTTTAGTTTGTTTTAATATTTAAATACAGTAAATGAAAGGAAAAAAATATATATTTATCATATTATATATCACATCTTACTACTTTTGCAATATTTATTTTTGACAGGTTTTGGGGCTATATCATAGACACAGAATTTAACAGCAGATACGAACCTCTTAATTTACCTTGTCTGCTTTAAAACATTTTTTTTTTAAATGTGTTTTATCTACAGTATACTAGATTGTTAAATTGCCAATGCAATATCTATCACTATTATGCTGGCAAATATGTACTGCTGCGGCACAGTTTATTCGAGCATTTGCCCGTTCTGTGCCGCAGCAGTAGCCTGGCGCGCGCCCGAGTGTGACGGGCGCACGCCGAAGCAGCGGAAGAGCGCCCTCCGATCGGGGCGCTCTCCCTACCGCTGCCGGGTCCGCCGGGTCCCCCGGAACCCCCTGCCGCTGTCCCGCGATCGCGGGACACCAGGGCTCCCTCGGGGAGCCCCTGGACACGCGTGCAGGGGGCGCACGCTCCCGATGACGCGTGACCGCGCGTCTATGACGCGCGGCACGCCGAGGGGCGGCCACTAGCAAGCCGGGAGATTTCCCGGCTTGCGGTACCGACCACACTTCAATAAAGTGTGTCGGTAGTGTATGAATCAGCAGTCATTTTTGTTTTTCATTCGGCAAAAATGAATTGTTGCTGTCTGAGCCTCCACTCTACTACTTTTTTGCTGCCATGTTGTTAAACTCATATTATACATTATATCTTGATATATTTGCAAGAAGTCATTTTTATTTAAAAAAATAAATAATGTGTTTATATCCATGTACTTGCAGTTTGAGGCTATATTAGTGTAACAGGGTATGTCCAGCTGTACCTGTTTCTCTCCACATAGTGTTTCTGCTATGTAAGCCCTGTTAAGATCCAGGCATTAGCAGGTTAATCTATGGGCCATTAACCCCCCTTCTGCTTCCCCAGTGACTTATGGCCTGTGTACAGACCCTTGTAGGTGGGTACAATCCATGAGCCCGCCCCTTCCAGAAGTTTCTAGGGGAGTAGCAAAAGTTAGTGAGCAGTTCCTCTGAGCTTCTCAGGGAGTGAGGAGGGAGAGAAGAGTTCCTCTGAGCTCCTCAGATTGTGAGGAGGGAGAGAGTGTCCCTCTCTGAACCCTGGCTAGGGTGAAGGAGGGCAAACAGGGTGGGAGCTGTGAGTCTTCCCCATGGCGGGGTAAGCTTGCTCATTTTGGGCTGGCTAGCCTAATGACCACCTGGAGCAAAGCAATAGAGATGAAGGTGCACCGTCTAGAAAGCCTGGGAAAAGCAGAGTATGATATGCTGCTAAAAGAGCTGATGAAGAATGCCTGTAATAAAGTACCTTTCAAGATACAGTACCTCTGCTTAAGGTGTCAGATCCTGGGATGGAGGGAGGTAATTGTGTAGTGATGGGGGCTGACACCTACACTTCATGGGATCCATCACTGCTGGAGGCACTGACACCATTGTGAAGAACCCAGAGACCTGTACGAGCCAGTCCTGTCATGTCTCATACCATCAAGCAGACTACTCAGAGCACCTGCAAACCAACAGGTAGAGCACCATACCAGCGAGGTAATGCGTCCACTCCCATACACTGGTCCCTAAGTGAGGTTGGGGGGGGGGAGGAACACGTGTTACATTAGCTTCATAATTTGTCCTTAAAATAGAGTTAGCTCTAGATACCTCTGAAGCACCTGTCCTCCAATAGGCAGCTTGTATGTGGAGCGTTACTATATCTCCACACCAACGTACAGTCACACTTAGGCTACGGCCCCACTGCACGCACGTCGGCGAGGCTGGCGGCCCGTGCAGCCCGTCACGCCCCCTTTTTCCCCCGTCTTTCCCTGGGCAGCTCACTGCAGACTGGGGAATTCGGCTGCACACGCCGCCAGCTGCACGGGCAGCGTGGGCAGCGGGGCTGTAGCCTTAAAGTGGCAATAACGGACTGATTAGTTCCAGCTGGGATTTGAGTAACTAGTACACGCTTGCCGCATGACAGCTAACGCTACGTCTGTTGCTTTACCCCACCCGTAACCTGCTGCTTACAGGCAGCCTTGTGTTAGCGGGAGCAACTGCATTCAGCTTTAACCAACATACACACAGGTGCATTTATTGAGCTCATCAGGACATACCACTCATCTGTTCAAGACTATTGGGTCCAGCCTTGGTTAAGTCATTGGAACTTACCGTCTGAAACAATACCACTTCCAGCTCAGCCACTTCACCCGGTTGCGTACTTTACCTGCTGGTGCATCAACGGTCTACTGTCACAGTGAGATGCCCCCACTAACACCCAGCATGTGGCAGCTCATCCGTTAGGCCAGTAATATAGTGGGCGCGCGCGGCACTTATAATTGGCTGTGGCTTGCCAGCCATTGTATGCTAGGGCCGCGCGCGCGCTCGGCATTGAGCATGGAGCCGGGCAATCGGGAGGAAGACTCCAAAAAGTATGTATTAGTTTTTCACACATGGCTTCTCCATTTTGACTTTATTTTTGTTAAATAAATCATGACACGGTGTAATATGTCATGTGTTGTTCATCTGAGGCTGTATTTACCTAATTTTAAGATCTGCTAAGGAACAGATGATTGCTATTATGTCCTGATATGTAAAACCATAGAATTCAAAGAGGGTGTACTTTCTTTTTCACACCCCTGTATGTGTGTATGTGTGATACAAATTATATTTATTTTACAGAATCAAAGCTTATTGAAGACCTTTACATGAGCTGCTAGCAATGTAGTAGAGAGTAGTGCATAGTAGTGCATATTTGCGAGACTTTAGCTGCCGAAAGGCTGAAATAAAGCTGATGATATCAAAATAGAGACTATTTATCAATGGTCAATTTTAATGGCACCAGCTAGATCAAAACAGTGTCAGCAAAAAAACTGAATACATCCAATAAAGGCAAGACATAGCCTAAATGTCAGTAATAACTACACTGACGATCAATGGGAATGTATAGATGTAAAGTACTATTATCTAACACTATATATATTTATCTAAGCAAACAGACACACACACACAGTGATACACACACAGTGACATACACACACACACACACACACACACACACACACACACACACACACACACACACACACACACACACACACACACACACACACACACACACACACAGTACCCTTCCAAGCCAGTCGTTCACAGCAGCAAGGACCGTACACACAAAAAGTGAGCGTGACGTGCACCAGCGTTTGCACAGGCTCGCGCACTATATTACGGGCCTTACTCTTAACACACTGAGAGCCTGATCTGTATGCACCGCATTACATAGGAGACAGGTCACTCGTGTACTGTAGCTACCCCCCTGCCAATTTCCTCACTGAGGTCTGGCACTGTGTCTCTATACTCTAAGGTTACCTCACAAGTAAAGTCTGTGCTTACGATCATTGTGTTCTCCTTTTTTGTATGTTTTATTTGTATTGTGTCCCCCTTATTTTATTAGTCCATAGGACCCCATAAAGTTGTTTTTTAACCATCCTATTGCCATGTTGGCAGCACACTACTCACCTATCTGGGACAAGATTTCACGTTTTCAGTCCCTGCCACGATTGTAACCGCATTCATACAGTTCCACCTACCCTACGCTGCGGTTCTTGGCCTCACTTCTATCTCTAGACTAACGAGTGCACGTTATTGGGGGCTCACTATCCCAGCCTACTCTCCATCTCATGAGTGACCCTATGGCTTTGATTACTCTTTGCTCTGTATATTACCACCTCTAGTGCACCCACCTGTCTACCCCTTGAAGCTGAGCATGTCTCTCCCTAATCTATAAAAAGGAAGATGAATGCTGCACTCCCCAACAAAGAAAATAATGATAAATACCGGTGCTCCTGGTTCAGGAATCTCTGGGTGGTATTCCAAGTGAAATAGGAAGGAAGAGCCTGGGCACTACGGATTTCTGCTTGTGAAAAAAAAGAATTTATCAACTGCCAAACATGCGGTGTCATCTATTTGATGACATGTGAATGCGGGAAACGGTATGTAGGTAAAACACACAGACACTTTAAAATCCGTGTCCTTGAACATATTGGTAGTGTCAGGAACTCGGTTGATACACCACTAGCAAGACATATAATCGAATTTCATCAAGGGAACCCTAATGTGATGAGTTTTACCGCAATAGAACATGTTCAGCAGAGTCCACGAGGGGGTGACTGGGACAAAGTACTTCTCCAACGTGAATGTCGTTGGATATTCTTACTACAGTCCCAGTCACCTACAGGCTTGAATGAGGGTTTCTTATACTCACCTTACCTGTAAATCTCAGGTTCCACTTCTTACATCATGTGACCATCCGTTATATTCTAAGGGGATCCAGGGTATACAGTAGACCATGCAGATCCGTATTGACCCTAGGGGCGGATCCTTTAAGGATACACACATTCCTACACCATCTATATGCACCACCTAGATTGCATTTATCATATTATCCCCCATTAATTGCAGTCATTTCTCTTTCTTTTAACACAAAGGACAAGTACCTTTACCTGTGTATAGAATTGGAATAAAGGAAGAATCACCGTACGGCCTGTATACTTTTGTCCTGCGGTGTTTTGGGTTCTCCGTAACCCTTTTTCTATGATTTGCAACTTTCCTGCAATATATTGATACACATATAGGTCATCGCTGAGGTTTGACTCTATAGAGACACACACATGTTTATACCGAAGATGGCACCAATAGCATTTAAGAGACAATAGATATTGCTAAATTTAGCGTGTATACTTTCGAGTTTATTTAGTCTTGGGACTTCACTTAATCCCTGCTTATGTGTATATGTGGCATTACCTTGTACTTTACTCTGGTAACTATTGAGGTCGGACAAGAGAGGTACGCTTTGTTTATAGAGGGGAATACCTTGCGGACTGCACACCCCTTATGAGTCTGGGACAACAGCTGCAATCATCTGCAGCATAACACCGACATATATGATTGCGTATTTACTACTACTGTGCAGTCTGCCGTGATGCAGATACATTGGTAATTTGCATGGATAATTGACCAGCTGGTATAGGTTTCATTGAATCGAAAGTTGTTTCTTTCTGGTTTTCTATGGGACATGCATTTGGCATCAAAAACTTGATTCATACTTAACATTATTCCCTAGAGAATTACCTATACACAGTATCAGCTTTGATACAATATATGTGCAGTATTTATATATAAGTTGCAAACCCTAGAGTTGCTTTAATGGTTGTTTCTAAACGAATATTATGTGAGCAGTTAAATGAACTGAGTTCACTGATGTGAAATTAATGTATGCAGCGATTCGGTTAAACATTAACTAGTAACACTGATACCATCAGCCTTTGTGCACGCAGGAGGGAATTTAGAGTCTCTGACTACTGACTGTCAGTAGTAAAATAATCAGTAATTGACTCTATCCCCTCGCTCCCATATGGGGATTTTTAACATTTTTTAGTATCTATTTTAACCATTGAGTGTGATAATTTTTGATGTATTAAACTATTTGTTATTTTTTCATCGTTTTCCTCAAATCTGAGAGGGATCCTTTGTGTTAGCCTTTGGTTAATATGTAAGACTACTATTGCTAAGTATTTGAGTGCAGTAAAGTGGGGTCTTTTCTCTATATTTTTTTGAGATCTCGTAACCACATATGACTTACCTCTATGCACCTACAGTACTTAACATTGGACTTTAATATTTCGGTGAGCGGTAAAATTTCTCTTATATGCCTTATCCACTGGACAGCTAGTGTCCTTTTCGTTTACACCAGCTCCCATACTTCCGAGTGTTTATTAACTATTGTGTGATTACCCTATATTCTGATAAGGTACTTGTTTGAAATGACAGGCTTTTTAGATAATATTCAGAACTTCGATATTTGGAGGAATGAAACGTTAAATGTGTTTTCCACCAATGGTGCAATAACTGATGATCAAATACCAAATATTAAGACCTTCTTCCATGATTTGGAAAGAACATACACATCACAGGCTAAGATTTGGTGGGAAGTGACCAGTCTCGACAACTATTTGCGGGGCAACCTGGTCCCTAGAGGACTGCATGTGAAACTACCACCCTCCCACCAGATCACTGACGAAGGTTTTATTACAGATTGGAATAAAATACTATTAGACTGTTCCTCTAGACTCATGACCCTTCTTATGGACTATGAGACTAAGAGACTAGAGGCTGTTAAAGGGGAAATTAAGACACAGTTAGAAGATCTGCACCTTTGGCGCACTAATAATGAGTTTATACAACTTGAGTTAAAACTGAAAAATAACATTGATAAGCTCACGAAGGACATTAAGGAAAGAAAGCAGAGGAAATATAATAGGGATAAGTCTGACTTTGAGACTGGTAACATCTTTCATTTTAAATCTAGATGACAAACTAGACGCAATTTCTCACAGGCACAAGAAACATCTACTGACTGTGAAGTCTCAGGTAGTGAAACTGAAGGTACACATGGTGAGAGTTACCAAGAACATCCCAGTACAAGTACAGGTCTCCCTTTCCCATTACCCCAGAGATCAACCTCTTTTTTAGGGGACACGGGCAATCTAGGCCCGTTAGGAAAAGGAAAACAAGGAGGGGGAAGAGGGGATTATCTTCGAGACAGGGAAATAGGGATATACCCCGATCAACACCATACGAGGGGCAGACGCAGAAGAGGCAGGAGATACAGATAATCAATCTCTCCTCAAAAACCCTAAACACTGACCATCTCAGCTTACTCTCCAAAGGCCTTTCCTTCTGTCCTACTGACCAGATAGACATTTTTGATACAGTCAAGGATCTCAACCTATTCTGCCGCAAACGAAATCTTCACAAATTCTTTAAGAAACGTAGATTTTGGCAGAATAGGAATACATCACTTGAGAACCTGAACACACAAGACTGCGATAATATTGAAGTCCTAGAAAGCTTAATGGAGGATAGTGTCAGACCTAGAGGCGAGGGGCCATTTACAACACTGAAAAACAAATCTACCTTTGTACCGCCACCTGAAATAAGTCCAAATGTGGATGTTTTCTGTCAATTAGTCACAAGGGACATCATGACCCTAAAAGTGAAAAAAGGTAAACAAAATCTAACCTTTAAGGAAAGATTGGCGCTGAAGGATCTTGAGAATGATTCCACAATCGTACTCAAACCCTCAGATAAAGAGGGAATGTTGTGATTTTAGACCAGTGTGACTACATCAGTCAATGTAAACGAATTTTATCGGATAAGAAATGTTATAAAATTCTTAAAACTAATCCAACAATAGCATTTACTAAAGAACTAACGACTATCCTGACTGATGGATTAAATAACAAATTAATCTCTAAAACTGAATACGATTACATGCAGGTCAAAAAAACGCAAATTGCAACATTCTACTCTCTCCCCAAAATACACAAAGGTAAAGTTCCCCCGCCCAGAAGACCAATAGTCTCTGGCATTGATAACATTACCTCACGAACAAGCGTATATCTGGACAGTGTTCTACGTCCATATGTCACTAGTCTCCCATCTCATGTTTAAGACACCAAGGATGTCCTCCTCAAATTGGAAAACATCACATTGGAGAGTGACACCTTACTGGTGGGTATGGATGTGGAAGCACTCTACTCCAGTATACCACACGAGTTCGGGGTAGAAGCCGTTGCACACTTCCTTAGAGCTAGAGGTGAAGATATGCAAATTCATAATACCTTGGTTCTAGACCTCTTACTATATATTCTGACCCACAACTACTTCCTTTTTGAACATCAACTCTACCACCAGGTACAGGGGACAGCAATGGGGACTACTTGTGCCCCAACGTATGCTAACCTGTACCTGGGTTGGTGGGAGGAGACAATAGTCTTTGTGGAAGATCTGGAAAGATTCCTTGTTTTGTAGAGTTGTGGGTCAGATATATAGATGATATCCTACTTATTTGGAGTGGGACAGAGGATTTACTCAAGGAATTCTTTACATGTCTCAACAAAAATCAAATCACATATCAAGTGAGCAAAACCCGATTAGATTTTCTTGACATAACAATATCCAAAACAACTACAGGTGGTTTAGCAACTAGTATTTATAGGAAACCGACCTCCACTAATTCCCTACTTATGGCAACGAGTCACCATCCAAGGCATGTCACGGATAACATCCCAATAGGACAGTTTCTGCGCTTAAGAAGAAACTGTTCATCTCTATCTGAGTTTAAGATACAGGCTAGAGACATGTCAGTCAGATTCAAGGAACAGGGATATTCTAATAAAATTATTTTAAAAAGCCTACTACCGTGCACTCACTTCAGAAAGAACAACGCTACTTGCTAACAATAAAAAAGAAGAGGCAACCACAGATAATGTAATCAGGTTTATTGGCAAATTCAGCAGTCAATCACAAGATCTTAGAGACATTCTAACACAACACTGGCATGTTTTGCAAGAAGATCAGGATTTGTGTAAAATCCTACCCCCAACCCCAAGTATGTGCTGGAAACGTAGTCGCAACATTAAAGACAGACTAGTTCGTAGTCATTTTCAATCAAAATCCAGCAAAACCTGGTTGGGAGAAAAAAACCAATAGGTTATTACAAATGCACAAGATGCAAAGCGTGTCCGGTGATGAAAAATGCCAAAACGTTTACGAACTTTGAAAAAACACAGACTTACCTGATAAAAGATCATATCAACTGCCAAACATGCGGTGTCATCTATTTGATGACATGTGAATGCGGGAAACGGTATGTAGGTAAAACACACAGACCCTTTAAAATCCGTGTCCTTGAACATATTGGTAGTGTCAGGAACTCGGTTGATACACCACTAGCAAGACATATAATCGAATTTCATCAAGGGAACCCTAATGTGATGAGTTTTACCACAATAGAACATGTTCAGCAGAGTCCACGAGGTGGTGATTGGGACAAAGTTCTTCTCCAACGTGAATGTCGTTGGATATTTTTACTACAGTCCCAGTCACCCACAGGCTTGAATGAGGGTTTCTTATACTTACCTTACCTGTAAATCTCAGGTTCCACTTCTTACATCATGTGACCATCCGTTATTTTCTAAGGGGATCCAGGGTATACAGTAGACCATGCAGATCCGTATTGACCCTAGGGGCGGATCCTTTAAGGATACACACATTCCTACACCATCTATATGCACCACCTAGATTGCATTTATCAGATTATCCCCCATCAATTGCAGTCATTTCTCTTTCTTTTAACACAAAGGACAAGTACCTGTACCTGTGTATAGAATTGGAATAAAGGAGGAATCACCGTACCATGTCAATGACAAGTCCGTGACACTAGTCACCAGTATTCATAAACCATTAAAGGGTTAACTTACCTTTAATTGAAATCAATAGAGTATACATTACTGTAGACCAATGGCAAGCCTGATTACCCCTTTAAATAGCCAACTCAGTATTGGAGGAACAGACTCCTCCCCCTGAAGAAGCGCGTTAATTGCGCGAAACATATGTCGGGTCGGACGCCACAGGAGTGACATCACAGTGGAGCAGAGGCACAAACGGCAAAGGCAACCGACACGGACACAGGCAACTGCGTGTATCAGGAAGTCACGGCCTGTATACTTTTGTCCTGCGGTGTTTTGGGTTCTCCGTAACCCTTTTTCTATGATTTGCAACTTTCCTGCAAAATATTGATACACATATAGGTCATCGCTGAGGTTTGACTCTATAGAGACACACACATGTTTATACCGAAGATGGCACCAATAGCATTTAAGAGACAATAGGTATTGCTAAATTTAGCGTGTATACTTTCGAGTTTATTTAGTCTTGGGACTTCACTTAATCCCTGCTTGTGTGTATATGTGGCATTACCTTGTACTTTACTCTGGTAACTATTGAGGTCGGACAAGAGAGGTACGCTTTGTTTATAGAGGGGAATACCTTGCGGACTGCACACCCCTTATGAGTCTGGGACAACAGCTGCAATCATCTGCAGCATAACACCGACATATATGATTGCGTATTTACTACTACTGTGCAGTCTGCCGTGATGCAGATACATTGGTAATTTGCATGGATAATTGACCAGCTGGTATAGGTTTCATTGAATCGAAAGTTGTTTCTTTCTGGTTTTCTATGGGACATGCATTTGGCATCAAAAACTTGATTCATACTTACCATTATTCCCTAGAGAATTACCTAGACACAGTATCAGCTTTGATACAATATATGTGCAGTATTTATATATAAGTTGCAAACCCTAGAGTTGCTTTAATGGTGGTTTCTAAACGAATATTATGCGAGCAGTTAAATGAACTGAGTTCACTGATGTGAAATTAATGTATGCAGCGATTCGGTTAAACATTAACTAGTAACACTGATACCATCAGCATTTGTGCACGCAGGAGGGAATTTAGAGTCTCTGACTACTGACTGTCATTAGTAAAATAATCAGTAATTGACTCTATCCCCTCGCTCCCATATGGGGATTTTTAACATTTTTTAGTATCTATTTTAACCATTGAGTGTGATCATTTTTGATGTATTAAACTATTTGTTATTTTTTCGTCGTTTTCCTCAAATCTGAGAGGGATCCTTTGTGTTAGCCTTTGGTTAATATGTAAGACTACTATTGCTAAGTATTTGAGAGCAGTAAAGTGGGGTCTTTTCTCTATATTTTTTTGAGATCTCGTAACCACATATGACTTACCTCTGTGCACCTACAGTACTTAACATTGGACTTTAATATTTCGGTGAGCGGTAAAATTTCTCTTATATGCCTTATCCACTGGACAGCTAGTGTCCTTTTCGTTTACATCAGCTCCCATACTTCCGAGTGTTTATGAACTATTGTGTGATTACCCTATATTCTGATAAGATACTTGTTTGAAATGACAGGCTTTTTAGATAATATTCAGAACTTCGATATTTGAAGGAATGAAGCGTTAAATATGTTTTCCACCAACGGTGCAATAACTGATGATCAAATACCAAATATTAAGACCTTCTTCCATGATTTGGAAAGAACATACACATCACAGGCTAAGATTTGGTGGGAAGTGACCAGTTTCGACAACTATTTGCGGGGCAACCTGGTCCCTAGAGGACTGCGTGTGAAACTACCACCCTCCCACCAGATCACTGACGAAGGTTTTATTACAGATTGGAATAAAATACTATTAGACTGTTCCTCTAGACTCATGACCCTTCTTATGGACTATGAGACTAAGAGACTAGAGGCTGTTAAAGGGGAAATTAAGACACAGTTAGAAGATCTGCACCTTTGGCGCACTAATAATGAGTTTACACAACTTGAGTTAAAACTGAAAAATAACATTGATAAGCTAACGAAGGACATTAAGGAAAGAAAGCAGAGGAAATATAATGGGGATGAGTCTGACTTTGAGACAGGTAACATCTTTAATTTTAAATCTAGACGACAAACCAGACGCAATTTCTCATAGGCACAAGTAACATCTACTGTACTGACTGTGAAGTCTCAGGTAGTGAAACTGAAGGTACACATGGTGAGAGTTACCAAGAACATCCCAGTACAAGTACAGGTCTCCCTTTCCCATTACCCCAGAGATCAACCTCTTTTTTAGGGGACACGGGCAATCAAGGCCCGTTAGGAAAAGGAAAACTAGGAGGGGGAAGGGGGGATTATCTTCGAGACAGCGAAATAGGGATATACCCCGATCAACACCATACGAGGGGCAGACGCAGAAGAGGCAGGAGATACAGATAATCAATCTCTCCTCAAAAACCCTAAACACTGACCATCTCAGCTTACTCTCCAAAGGCCTTTCCTTCTGTCCTACTGACCAGATAGACATTTTTGATACAGTCAAGGATCTCAACCTATTCTGCCGCAAACTAAATCTTCACAAATTCTTTAAGAAACGTAGATTTTGGCAGAATAGGAATACACCACTTGAGAACCTGAACACACAAGACTGCGATAATATTGAAGTCCTAGAAAGCTTAATGGAGGATAGTGTCAGACCTAGAGGCGAGGGGCCATTTACAACACTAAAAAACAAACCTACCTTTGTACCGCCACCTGAAATAAGTCCAAATGTGGACGTTTTCTGTCTATTAGTCACAAGGGACATCATGACCCTAAAAGTGAAAAAAGGTAAACAAAATCTAACCTTTAAGGAAAGATTGGCGCTGAAGGATCTTGAGAATGATTCCACAATCGTGCTCAAACCCTCAGATAAAGGAGGGAATGTTGTGATTTTAGACCAGTGTGACTACATCAGTGAATGTAAACTGAATTTTATCGGAAAAGAAATGTTATAAAATTCTTAAAACTAATCCAACAATAGCATTTACTAAAGAACTAACGACTATCCTGACTGATGGATTAAATAACAAATTAATCTCTAAAACTGAATACGATTACATGCTGGTCAAAAAACCGCAAATTGCAACATTCTACTCTCTCCCCAAAATACACAAAGGTAAAGTTCCCCCGCCCGGAAGACCAATAGTCTCCGGCATTGATAACATTACCTCACGAACAAGTGTATATCTGGACAGTGTTCTACGTCCATATGTCACTAGTCTCCCATCTCATGTTAAATACACTAAGGATGTCCTCCTCAAATTGGAAAACATCACATTGGAGAGTGACACCTTACTGGTGGGTATGGATGTGGAAGCACTCTACTCCAGTATACACACGAGTTCGGGGTAGAAGCCGTTGCACACTTCCTTAGAGCTAGAAGTGAAGATATGCAACTTCATAATACCTTGGTTCTAGACCTCTTACTATATATTCTGACCCACAACTACTTCCTTTTTGAACATCAACTCTACCACCAGGTACAGGGGACAGCAATGGGGACTACTGCTGCGGCAGAGTTTATTCGAGCATTTGCCCGTTCTCTGCCGCAGCAGTAGCCTGGCGCGCGCCCGAGAGTGACGGGCGCGCGCCGAAGCAGCGGAAGAGCGCCCTCCGATCGGGGCACTCTCCCTACCGCTGCCGGGTCCGCCGGGTCCCCCGGAACCCCCTGCCGCTGTCCCGCGATCGCGGGACACCAGGGCTCCCTCGGGGAGCCCCTGGACGCGCGTGCAGGGGGCGCACGCTCCCGATGACGCGTGACCGCGCGTCTATGACGCGCGGCACGCCGAGGGGCGGCCACTAGCAAGCCGGGAGATTTCCCGGCTTGCGGTACCGACCACACTCGGATAAAGTGTGTCGGTACTGTATTTGTGCCCCAACGTATGCTAACCTGTACCTGGGTTGGTGGGAGGAGACAATAGTCTTCGTAGAAGATCTGGAAAGATTCCTTGTTTTGTAGAGTTGTGGGTCAGATATATAGATGATATCCTACTTATTTGGAGTGGGACAGAGGATTTACTCAAGGAATTCGTTACATGTCTCAACAATAATCAAATCACATATCATGTGAGCAAAACCCGATTAGATTTTCTTGACACAACAATATCCAAAACAACTACAGGTGGTTTAGCAACTAATATTTATAGGAAACCGACCTCCACTAATTCCCTACTTATGGCAACGAGTCACCATCCAAGGCATGTCACGGATAACATCCCAATAGGACAGTTTCTGCGCTTAAGAAGAAACTGTTCATCTCTATCTGAGTTTAAGATACAGGCTAGAGACATGTCAGTCAGATTCAAGGAACAGGGATATTCTAATAAAATTATTTTAAAAAGCCTACTACCGTGCACTCACTTCAGAAAGAACAACGCTACTTGCTAACAATAAAAAAGAAGAGGCAACCACAGATAATGTAATCAGGTTTATTGGCAAATTCAGCAGTCAATCACAAGATCTTAGAGACATTCTAACACAACACTGGCATGTTTTGCTAGAAGATCAGGATTTGTGTAAAATCCTACCCCCAACCCCAAGTATGTGCTGGAAACGTAGTCGCAACATTAAAGACAGACTAGTTCGTAGTCATTTTCAATCAAAATCCAGCAAAACCTGGTTGGGAGAAAAAAACCAATAGGTTATTACAAATGCACAAGATGCAAAGCGTGTCCGGTGATGAAAAATGCCAAAACGTTTACGAACTTTGAAAAAACACAGACTTACCTGATAAAAGATCATATCAACTGCCAAACATGCGGTGTCATCTATTTGATGACATGTGAATGCGGGAAACGGTATGTAGGTAAAACACACAGACCCTTTAAAATCCGTGTCCTTGAACATATTGTTAGTGTCAGGAACTCGGTTGATACACTACTAGCAAGACATATAATCGAATTTCATCAAGGGAACCCTAATGTGATGAGTTTTACCACAAGAGAACATGTTCAGCAGAGTCCACGAGGGGGTGACTGGGACAAAGTACTTCTCCAACGTGAATGTCGTTGGATATTCTTACTACAGTCCCAGTCACCCACAGGCTTGAATGAGGGTTTCTTATACTCACCTTACCTGTAAATCTCAGGTTCTACTTCTTACATCATGTGACCATCCGTTATATTCTATGGGGATCCAGGGTATACAGTAGACCATGCAGATCCGTATTGACCCTAGGGGCGGATCCTTTAAGGATACACACATTCCTACACCATCTATATGCACCACCTAGATTGCATTTATCAGATTATCCCCCATCAATTGCAGTAATTTCTCTTTCTTTTAACACAAAGGACAAGTACCTGTACCTGTGTATAGAATTGGAATAAAGGAAGAATCACCGTACCATGTCAATGACAAGTCCGTGACACTAGTCACCAGTATTCATAAACCATTAAAGGGTTAACTTACCTTTAATTGAAATCAATAGAGTATACATTACTGTAGACCAATGGCAAGCCTGATTACCCCTTTAAATAGCCAACTCAGTATTGGAGGAACAGACTCCTCCCCCTGAAGAAGCGCGTTAATCGCGCGAAACATATGTCGGGTCGGACGCCACAGGAGTGACGTCACAGTGGAGCAGAGGCACAAACGGCAAAGGCAACCGACACGGACACAGGCAACGGCGTGTATCAGGAAGTCACGGCCTGTATACTTTTGTCCTGTGGTGTTTTGGGTTCTCCGTAACCCTTTTTCTATGATTTGCAACTTTCCTGCAAAATATTGATACACATATAGGTCATCGCTGAGGTTTGACTCTATAGAGACACACACATGTTTATACCGAAGATGGCACCAATAGCATTTAAGAGACAATAGATATTGCTAAATTTAGCGTGTATACTTTCGAGTTTATTTAGTCTTGGGACTTCACTTAATCCCTGCTTGTGTGTATATGTGGCATTACCTTGTACTTTACTCTGGTAACTATTGAGGTCGGACAAGAGAGGTACGCTTTGTTTATAGAGGGGAATACCTTGCGGACTGCACACCCCTTATGAGTCTGGGACAACAGCTGCAATCATCTGCAGCATAACACCGACATATATGATTGCGTATTTACTACTACTGTGCAGTCTGCCGTGATGCAGATACATTGGTAATTTGCATGGATAATTGACCAGCTGGTATAGGTTTCATTGAATCGAAAGTTGTTTCTTTCTGGTTTTCTATGGGACATGCATTTGGCATCAAATCCTTGATTCATACTTACCATTATTCCCTAGAGAATTACCTATACACAGTATCAGCTTTGATACAATATATGTGCAGTATTTATATATAAGTTGCAAACCCTAGAGTTGCTTTAATGGTTGTTTCTAAACGAATATTATGCGAGCAGTTAAATGAACTGAGTTCACTGATGTGAAATTAATGTATGCAGCGATTCGGTTAAACATTAACTAGTAACACTGATACCATCAGCCTTTGTGTAGGCAGGAGGGAATTTAGAGTCTCTGACTACTGACTGTCATTAGTAAAATAATCTGTAATTGACTCTATCCCCTCGCTCCCATATTGGGATTTTTAACATTTTTTAGTATCTATTTTAACCATCGAGTGTGATAATTTTTGATGTATTAAACTATTTGTTATTTTTTCATCGTTTTCCTCAAATCTGAGAGGGATCCTTTGTGTTAGCCTTTGGTTAATATGTTAGACTACGATTGCTAAGTATTTGAGTGCAGTAAAGTGGGGTCTTTTCTCTATGTTTTTTTGAGATCTCGATGTCAGAGAAAGGGCAAGAGGGAACATCCAGGAGGCGGACCTACACGCATTGGAAGGCTGGAGGACGCCCCATGATGACATCACAGATGTCGCAGGACCAGCAAGAAGACAAGAATATTCAAATGGAGAACAATCATAGACAATTGTGGACACATGGGGGAGGGTGTATATAAGACACTGTGTTATGGTGTTTTTTTATCATGCCATTAGCATTTGAGAAAGGCCATAGAGGCCGAAACGTCATCATACTGGCTTAATAAATTCTTTTTTTTCACAAGCAGAAATACGTCGTGCCCAGGCTCTTCCTTCCTATTTCCCTTATCTATGACTTAATAATAGCCAACAACGATTACTAACGTTTAGCTTTTGACACTGACAAAAAGTGAAATAAGATGTGCACTCCAGCACCAGCAGTGCACTAGTTTTGTTCTTTTTATCAGAAAAAGTGACTAGGTGCTAGATCCATAAAGGTCCGATATGTGAGGGCGCATAACGTAACTTTACCTAAAAGAGGAAAGGGTGTTATATTCCCTAAGTTAATTGTATGCAACAATCCCAGGTGTACTACATCTCATTGGAATAGGCCTTTTACAAACCTTTAGCATGTAGGTGCAATAAACATTATAGAGCATAGACGCAGTAATAAATAAAATGTCACATACCCATGAAGTAAAACGTATACACATGTACACTGAGAATGTATTGTGCATATCCATTACCAAAATAGGCCACTCATACGCTTTAACTCCAACGAATTGCCCCCCATGCGCATTGAAAATAAAAGTGAGCACACGTGTTAAATATATGTACTGTAACAGACCTACAGTAGGTCTATTACATTAGAAGACAGCAGGGGGAGCAAACAGCTCCTATGTCTACAGTACGTATGACGTTCGCAAGAATGTTACCTCTTTAAGAAGTTTTACGTGCCCAGGGAAAGAGACTGGCAGCCATTTTGAGGACTGAAAAAAGACAGACTTCATGTACTGTAGCTGCAGTGAGACGCCAGAGAAAACAAGACAGCTGCAAAAGGAGTTTGGTTGGAGAAAGGAAGATCTGGAAAGCACAGAAGGTTTAGCAGTGTGTGGAAAAGGAGGGAGGGAGTTTCTGCATCAATGAGAGAGTCCTGTGCATGCAACTGAACTAGACGTCGCTCCAAAACAAAACAATTGACTCATTCGCGAGCGCTTATAGTAAGGGCAATAGAGCGACCAAAAATTTGGAAGCCGGGTATATTTGATTTTTCAGAGACTGTCGCCACATCTGACTGTCTCTGAACCAATCAATGACCCTGTCGCTAGTGACGTCGCTGAAAGTTAAATGATAACTTTCGCTGGTGGCGACGGGTGATGTCATCGATCGCGTCCCCGTCGCCAGCACTATAAGCGCGGCCTTAGCTGGCCAGCAAGAACATTGGGACATGGGTTTGGAAGTGTCTAGTTATTGTTGACATTTTTATCCTCAATGCTTTGCATTCTATTGTGAACCAACCACCATACAAACCCTTTTTACAAAAGTTTTTTTTTTTATACAGTAGAGACCGTAATTTTTGGTAAGCGCCTTTGTGTGACTTTTTTTTGTACCAGTAAAATACAAACAATCCCTTTACCTCTACTAGACATGCTGTAGTTAGCTACACAGTATTAGATGCCAAGTCTGGTACATATACAGTACATAGCATGCAGCAACATAGCTGCGCAAGTCTAAACAATTATGACCGGGAAAGCAGCACAAAGAATACTTAGATTTACTTAGGAGGTGCAGGATCTGTTAATCAATGTTACAGTGGCCAATTATGCCAAGCTCTTTGGGGAGCAGTGCTACCGCACTAGCAATGAGTATAAGAACAAAATTTTGAAGACCACCCTATAGAGCAGGATTTCCCAAACATTTTTTTCCGTGACCCGGTTATTTTTTAACTTCTTTTTCGTGACACACTAAAATTTTTATCGCCTATACTGGCCTATAGGGCCTGCACAGACACACACACAGCCACTGATATACACACACACACACACACACACACACACACACACACACACACACACACACACACACACACACACACACACACACACACAAACACACAGCCACTGATACACACAGACACACACACAGCCGCTGATACACACACACACAGCCACTGATATACACACACACACACAGCCACTGACACACGCAGCCACTGACACACACACTGATACACACACAGAGCCACTGATACACACACACGCAGCCACTGACACACACCCAGCCACTGACACACACGCAGCCACACAGACACTGCTACACACACTGCTACACACACAGAGACACTGCTACACACACAGAGACACTGCTACACACACAGAGACACTGCTACACACACAGACACTGCTACACACACACACACACACACACACACACACACACACACACACACACACACACACACACACACGGACACGCACACACACGCAAACACTGGTACACACACGCAAACACTGGTACACACACACAAACACTGATACTGATACACACAGACATTGATTCACACACAGACACACACACACACACTGATACAGATACACACAGATACACACACACACACACACAGACACTGATACACACACACACACACTCTCCCCTATACGCACACAGACACAAACAGTGAATTACAGGCAACGACGGATGTGAGTGACTGGAGGGGGGGGGCAGGGACACTTGGGTGGGTGGGAGGGAGGGGGCAGGGACACTTGGGTGGGAGGGAGGGGGCCAGGGACACTTGGGTGGGTGGGAGGGGGCCAGGGACACTTGGGTGGGTGGGAGGGGGCCAGGGACACTTGGGTGGGTGGGAGGGGGCCAGGGACACTTGGGTGGGTGGGAGGGGGTCAGGGATACTTGGGTGGGTGGGAGGGGACCAGGGACACTTAGGGGGCCAGGGACACTTTGGTGGGAGGCAGTGACTGGGTGGGGTGACTTACCTTGCCGCCGGACGCTTTCCCCTGCTACCCCCGATATCCCCTGCTGCCCGGGACGGGAGGTGGGCTTGGGGGCACGGGAGGTGGGCTCAGGAGGGGGTGCCATGGGAGGTGAGTTCGGGAAGCTGGCCGCGGGGGGAAGCGGGCCGCAGTAGGAGCTTGTACTTCAACCTTCCCCCATGTAACGTGCGGGCCGCAGAGGAGCTGGTACTTCCTCCTCCGTCCCATGTTGGGAGCGGGGGGAGGAAGGGAGCGGGCCCTGCTTGCCCTGCGCAAGCGCGCGGGACCGCGGGGGGAATCGCTGCCATTTTTTTTAACTTGAGCGGGGGGGACGGGAGACACCGCGCGGCCAGCCTCGCTGCCACCCGGCAATTTTGGTGCCGTGGCCCGCCATTTGGGAAACGCTGCTATAGAGCATACATGCTATTGGGCATGCTGTTAGGACTACAGAGGTGTTAAGAAAATGTTGGGTTGATAGCAATGAGAACCGTAACTGGACCAGCTTCTGACCTTGAGCTTGCTCCGTATGATTTTTGCATGATGGAGGTCATATCCAGTGCACAAGTCATGCAGGTCCCTCCCTTAGGGATTTAGATGATCTGTCTGAGGAGGATTGGCAAGTACTTGAAATCCATATCGGACTGCTTACTGTAGGTTCACAGTGTGAAAATATTCCACTCCAGAATCTCTCTTCAGTTCTAACTACATTAATATACTGTTTAGAACATAAGAGCAAAAGCCAATCCAAAATTTGGACGGGGTCCTTATCACACGCTGAATCTGGAGTTCTTTGCAAAATGTGAATCACATGTTGATATCTCTAACATACAGCAAGTATATCTTCATGAAGTTTGATACAGAAAAATATTTGTAACATCTGTAATGTTATATGATACATGTTTCTCTGTTTTAATAAGTATGGCATTCATAAGAAAGAGGCGGCACTCTAGTGGTCTTGTATATAAAAGGTGATAAGGAATATGTATCAACATTTCAGTCCTGTCATGGATTTTTGTCAAGATGAGATACGTTTCTCTGTTTAATAAGACATCTAACAATACGTTATATAAAGCATGCCATATATTTGTCAAGCATCAATTTAAAATATCTGATTATATCACTTTTATATAACATTACTAATGTAAAATCTATATAATAGTAAAAAAATAAAAACGCTCATGTCACATCAGACCCTGCAGAATCCACTACACCATGTGATGCCCCATCATCTACCACAACTACACCAGTACTAGCTCCAGGACCTGTGCAAGTACCTGTGTGATAGATAGGGAGACAGACATCTCCAGCACCCGAGGACACACCAGCAGCAGTACCAGCCTCACCTGCTTGTTGCAGGTGTGGGTGGTGCAGCAGGTGAGGCTGGTACTGCTGCTGGTGCCGTCCATACCTGAATGTCACCATACTATAGATGATGTCATTATTACCTACCAGCAGAGAGTACTGCACATTCACCATGATGGTAAAGCGCAATCAATAGGAACTTCCATAAGCTGCAGAGCGACTTAAGGCGACATCACTGCGATGCCAGGGAATCCTCCATATAACAAGTCTTGGTGTGCCATTGAGGCGCTTAGGCCCCTATAACAAATCATCCCAGCTCAGTCTTCTTAGCTTCAATTGTACTAGCACCAGCGTCAGCAGACACACCCGCTTCCTCTCTTCCTCAGCGTGTAGGCCAGCATGGTTTGAAACACCAACATGGAACAAATGCCAGTATTGCCTCTGCTGGAAAAAAGGGAAGGTGCTTTTAGTTTAAAATAATAATAATAATATATACTGTGGAAGCGCTGTATGCTGGGTGACAATGGGGAAAGACAGGGTTGCAGACCTGTCTAAGACATGCAAATGAACATACAGTAATATTTACAGTTGCTTTATGCTTTACTGTGGAGGGTTTTTGTCACTTTTTTTACCCACCATAACCTTAATGACAGTGGTGATTACCTAGTCTAGTCTCAAACCTGCTTTGCCATTAAGACCAGCCTCACACTGATGATACCCATCAAGGTTGAAACATGTATGTGAGTAGGTCTAATGGCTTTGCATCTCATCCCAGCCTCTGTTTAAAAGCTGTGTTTAAAACAGCATGCATTGGCTTGAGGATTGGCTTGTGTAATACGAGCTTGAGACAAAAGGTGGCACTGAGTGCTCATTTGCATGTCATTTCCCAGAATCCCTTGCTGCAGTGGAAGCGCTGTATGCTGGGTGACAATGGGGAAAGACAGGGTTGCAGACCTGTCTAAGACATGCAAATGAACATACAGTAATATTTACATATATATATATATATATATATATATATATATATATATATATATATATATACTGTATATATACAGTGGTCGACAAATCACCCAAAAATCTACTCGCCGAACAAAAAATCTACTCGCCACCTAGCCCCGCCCCCAGTCCCGCCCCTTAAAAAATGAATAAATTCCTAGTAAGAACAACATTTGTTTTTGATATTAGTTTATTTATTGTATTACATTATACTACGATTAGTTCTTGTTACGTGTGTGTGTGTGTATGTGTGTGTGTGTGTGTGTGTGTATGTGTGTGTGTGTGTGTGTATGTGTGTGTAAATGTCGGATTTAGAAAAAAATGTCAGATGTGAATGACTAGTTTCCTGCACCCTTTAACCAGTGTCTGGACGCCCCCGCTTAACAATAACTAAAGCAGCAATCCCACCTGGGATCTTACCTGATCCGCAGTCCCTCAATGTCCAGGTACCCTCATTCCCGCAATGTTATAAGTTGGAGGGGAGGTGTTCCCTACCTTCTGAGTTAGGGGGGATTCCGATGTCTCCCATGTGAAGCTTGAGTCAGATCTGAAAGAAAGCAGTATAGGTTATTTCAGTGTAGGTATAGGGCAGTTAAGATATATAGGGTAAATAAGATATCCAGAGAGTGAGACAGAGAGAGTGTGAGAGAGAGTGAGACAGAGTGAGAGAGAGTGAGACAGAGTGTGAGAGAGAGTGAGAGAGAGTGAGACGGGAGCGTGAGAGAGAGTGAGAGTGTGAGAGAGCGAGACAGAGTGTGAGAGAGCGAGACAGAGTGTGAGAGCGCGAGACAGAGAGTGAGAGAGCGAGAGACACAGGGGGCTATGCACTAAGCTCAATGGCTTTGCATTCTGATTTGGCCAAAAAACAGGTTCGATAAAAAGTGAAGCCGGGGACGCGATGCACTAAGGCCTTGAGGCCATTTTTTAACGTACCTGCTCAAAATAGCTCAAAACAGCCAGAGCGTACGTGATACTTTTTTCCCCCTGCTAGCGTTCTGAACCTTTCCGTACGCTAGCTGATAGAAAAAAAAGTCGCATGTAACATTTGCATGGAGATTCTGTATCTCCATGCAAGGCTGTTACAGGCGATCGTACACTAAATAAAAACATTTTAATAATAGTGTACATGAGCAGGGGGTGTCCGGAGCTGAACCGCATTGGTTTCAGGTCCGAGGACCCCTACTTCAGGAGATATAGACCCCTTTATGGGGTGCCGGTATCCCCTGCAGTTTAAAGCTCCCGCGTCACGTGACCGGGTTATTTAAATTCTGCAGGGGATACCGGCACCCCATCAAGGGGCCTGTATCTCCTGAAGTAGGGTGTCCTCGGACCTGAAACCAATGCGGTTCAGCTCAGGAGACTCCCTGCACATCTACACTAGTATTAAAACACACATAACAATAAACAATAATTAATTACCGGAGCGGCTATCCGCTATGGTAATGAAGCTGCTTTAATGTCTTTTTAATAATAGTGTGCGGGAGCAGGGGGTCCCCTGAGCTGAACCGCATTGATTTCTGCCTCAGAGACCCCCTGCTTCCCGAGTTACAGGCCCCGGTATGGGGCATCGGAGGCCAATGTCGCCGCCATCTTTATAGCGTCCAAGACGCGACGTGGGCTCTATAAAGATGGCGTCCGCACTGGCACCGATGCCCCAAACCGGGGCATGTAACTCGGGAAGCAGGGGGTCTCTGAGGCAGAAATCAATGTGGTTCAGCTCAGGGGACCCCCTGCTCCCGCACACTATTATTAAAAAGACATTAAAGCAGCTTCTTTCTTCTTTGGGGTCTTTTGGGGTCGATGTGATTCTAAAGAAAATGTTTTATTTTTACTGCATTGGATTGGAGCTGACACGCTCTGGAGACCCACTGCTTCCATCATATGTAATAAAAATAAATGTACAGGCAGCTTCATTACCTTCACGGCTAACAACTTAGGTAATGAAGGGGTTAAATATCAGTGCCCAGTTTGTTGGGGGTAGAGGGGGTGGGTGAAGGTGGTATTTAAGTGAGGGAACATTTGGGAAATAGTGATAAGATTGTCTCATTCAAAATAACGTATCAGAAACGGTATATGGGATCAACAAAGGCTCTTAATTATAGAACGGCAAATTTTAGTTAACTAAGGAAGATACTACAAGGAATACATTGGGATGAAGTCCTTACAGGAAAAATACAAATGATAAATTGGAGTTTTTTTTTTTTTAATCATTGTTGCATGAGTGCACTTGTCAGTGTATAGCTTTGGAAAATAAATGTAAAATAAATACATCCAAAGCAATGTAGCTAAATAAACAGGTTGAGAAATACATTTTAAACAAGTGTGGATAGTTCTGCTCGACAAATATTTAGATTCAGAATTAAAGAGCTGGTGCTAGCTTGGACCTAGGTAAATACACAAATTGAAATGAAGAAAACAGACAGATCCTTGTTCCTGCACTTTAAGGAGCTTATTCTAGTAGCTCACAATTTGTCATTGTCAAATTGCACGTTTTGGCATGTTCACAAGAAGCAGAATTAAATGTGTGAAAAAACGGTATTCTCTATTGCAAATGGCATATTCTAAATCGCTTCTATAATAAGTGACAAACCACCTGATCTGTAATATAAATTGTGACTCAGAGAATGTTGTTTATTTAATACAATGTACATGCAATAAACATTATATTGAACAGACAACCAGAGAACTTAAAGCCAGGTTCGCTGAACATATCACAAATATTTGGAAAGGTCTTCTTCAGTATAATCTTTCAAAATATTTCAAGGAACACCATCAACAAAGTCCATCAGGAATCCGGTGTATAGGAATAGAAAAATGAAAACCATACTGGAGAGGAAGAGACATGGTTAAATTCATCTCCAAATCTGAAACCAGATGGATACACACACTTAAAACATTGATTCCAAATGTCCAAAATGTTGACATAGATTTAAGTGCATTCCTAACTAACAAGTATCCGCAACCAGTCATATGTCTCCCTAGGAATCTATTCTTCCAGTAAAATTGATATATGTACTGATGTATCAATTGTGTCACATTCTCCATCCTATTATATAAATGTAGTCTGTTATCGTTATTTCTAATGTTTGGCAACATATGTATGGCTCTCTTTATTATGAGTACAGCAGGGCCCCTGGTATACGGCGGGTTACGTTCCAGAGGCCCGCCGTATACTGAAAATCGCCGGAAAGCGGATCCGGCGATTTTCACTTTTGCTCATGCGCAAACCGGCATTTTTGCAGTTCTGCGCATGTGCAGCCTATGGTATGCGCGTGCAACCTATGGTATGCGCACGCAACCTGCGGTCTGCGCATGCGTGCCGGGCGCACCCACCCGTTCTGCGCATGCGTGAGTTAGAAATCAAGATAGCGACCCCCTTCTCTGTGCCACCGTATGAGCGGATCGCCGAGAAGTGAAGCGCCGAGAAGCGGGGCCCTGCTGTACTTCATATTTTATATATTCTCCAATTAATTTGTAACTCTCCTTTTATTGAGATTGCTATATTATGCCTTATTGAATCTCATAAGCTGAAAACATACAAAGATCCCCAAAGCTACTTCCAATGCGACAAAAATACATTGTGTAATACCTATATATTCTCTTGAAAAAAGGGGTCATTTAGTTTAACCCTTTTGCCAAAGCGTCTTAAGCCTGCTGCCACTTCAAGGCATGACTGTCAGCAGGTCCTAACACTACCCGAGTTAAAATTCTTATTTACCTGTATAATTACAGGAAGAATGATCTGCATTGGATCTGTCGTAACCCAAAAAATTGTAAGGTCCCGTGCTGCGGGGACTCCTGCTCCCGGCGTCCCCTTACCTTGCTCTTCTGCTGTCCCGAATCCCCGGTGGCGTTCCCCTGCCATCGGCGTCACCCCAGCAGCTGCTCTCTCTCTTCCGGGTCGCGCGCGTCATCCTTACAGGCGCGCGCGGAACCAAGCCTCTCTTACCTGACATCCTGAGCCTGGTCCCGCCTCCTCCTTGCGGAAATGCGCACTGGCGTGCTCCCCAACCCCAGCTCGACCAGGTCCACCCCCAGGCTTCTCTCTCCTACCAGGGTTAACCCCTGGACTGCACCTCCGCTCCTCCCTTTCCCCTGATAGATCCCAGCCCACTATTTAGTCTGGTCTCCCCATTCTCTCAGTGCTCTGCATAGCTACTGTACCTTGGTGCTGTCTGCTTCTGCTTGGCTCTCTTGTTTTTCAGTCCCTGTTCCTGTCCCTGGATTCTCTGCTGATCTCCCTGGATTTCGACCTTGGCTTTGGACTTTGAACACGCTGCGTTCTGGACCCCTCGGACTTGGCTATTGGACACTCTACCACGCTGTCTTCTATACCCATTGGACTTGGCAAACGGACCCTCAATGACGCAGCTCTCTCCTCTCCTTGACCCAAGCTTACGGACACTCTACCACACTCCCTTCTCTACTCCAGGACCATTGGCTTATGTACCCAACCCTTCTACGTCGGATTTGGCAAGTACCGAACTACTTCTATTTTTGTTCCCCGGATCAGCTACGCTACTTCCACACTCCGGCCGCGCCCCCGTTTACTGTTAGGTGTGTGGTATTTGTCCTTTCCACCTCAGTCCCGGGGTCTCGTCTGGTTTGTGGGCAGGCCGAGCGTTACAAAAATGAAACTGACCTGCCAACTTGGAAAGTGGGGAGGGGCAAGCTTAAACCTTGGGGGGAGGTGCCACTAACCTCTCCAAAAACAGTTGAGACCAGCTACACAAAGTTAATAAACACACAGATACCCAGCAAGCTCTGAGAAACCCCAAACATTACCACATAATATATATATGTATATAAGTGTCAAGAGGAGTGCTAGTGAGCGTGGCAAAATGTACATTTTATGGATGTTTTAAACTCACTACAAAATATACAATGGCATTCACATTTGATTTGGGTCACGTTTGATTAGTTAGTTAGTTCACTGTACACATGTATACGTCACACACAAGGGATTGAAGCGGTAACACACTTTCTTCACCAACAGGATAAATTAAGTATGTACACGGGCAAAACAAGGTGTTTTAACCCCTCAGGTGCTCAGAAGGATAATCACGGTGCTGCTGTGTATAACTTCCAAGACATAGTCAGTAAATGTTGATTACCCACTCCACATAGCTATGCATTCTAGCATTTAGTATTCACACATTGTCTTTCCCAGCAGCTGGCTCCAAATGAGCTCTAGTGGCACTGAGATAGAAAGACTCACGGTTTAGATGAAGTGGGCAGTGTGGTAGCTTGATGATCCGTATCGCTCATTAGATCCGTCAGACCTCTGGCGAATGATGTAATCACTGTGTCTGGAGTAAGCTGTAAAATCAGCGTGTAGAGCCGTGGCTTCTGTGATGCAACGTTGATCTTCCTGCCGCCAACCCTCCTGCAACTGTACAGTCGCAGTGGGCGGTCACGTTACCGGCGGCTATGATGTCGCTTCAGACTGACGGAGCACAGCGTGGGATCGTGACTGAGGGTTCAGGAACAGCAGCAACCCGGCGTGCCTGCAGAAAACATCAATGCAGAGAAATCCTCCCAGGAGGGGGGGAAGGGCAAGCAGCAGCACAGCAATGAACGGAGAGAGGCTGATGGGGCTAGCTAAAAGTAGACTTTATTGAAACAGCGTGCTGACAGAGGACCTGTCAGCACGCTATTTCAATAAAGTCTACTTTTAGCATTGCTGTGCTGCTGCTTATCCCCCCCCCCCGGGAGGATTTCTCTGGCTAAATTAAGTAGTTCACAACAGGATTTCATTATTAATAGCATCCCATATATACTTAATCACAATTATTTTATGTTTGAGAGTAGGTATTTCATCCAGACCAATGGGATGGCAAAGGGTACTCATTTCACCCCTAATTATGCGGGTTGTTTATTTGTGTATGGGAATGTGAGGTTATATGGAAAGAGCATAAATTCAGGAAATATATTGAATACTGTAGATATTATATAGACGATATTTTGGTTATCTGGTCGGGGTCTAAGGAAGAATTAGATGAATTTACAATCTATTTAAATGACAATGATAAAAACATTGTCCTCACAGTGGAACATAGTTCCCATAAAATACACTTCTTAGATCTAGAATTTGAAATTCTAGATAATTCTTTTGTTTCAAGAACATTCTTCAAGAAAGTTGATGTGAATTCTTATTTGAAATATAACATGGAACAGGAAAAACCCGGGCGCTCCCTGGGAAGTGTAAAAACAGGGGAAATATAACAATAATTTCTACAACCTTATAAACAAAGGTCCCCTCTGTCTCCTGTTCTCGTCATATGGCTCTGACCCCAATAGAATCCTATCCAGGATCCTTATTAGTACAGGAATATAGAGAAAAAAAGGGGGAGCACAGGTTGAGGAATGTGGGGTGTATATGGTATCTAATAGATACTGGTGGGTATGATCGAAATATATACAAAAACACTTACACGGCTTTGTGTAAATGCTCTCACAGAAAGGTTTCATTGCAGTTTTCTTGTCTTTTTATTTCCTGGAATGGTTTCTTTCTTCTTTTCAGGTCTTTATCTTCTTCCTGGTTTTCTCCGGCAATTCTCAGCTCCCAGTGAGGATATCCCCCTCGGAGTGAACAGATGTAGAAACAATTGTTAGAGAGGAAATACAAACGACTTTGTAGGATAACCAAAAGTTTAAACCTAAATGAAATAAAAAAGCAGCAAGAGCTGCAAACACTCACATGGGCAAGTGTGAGTGCAATCCTAGGGGAAGATGTCTTTTATCTGATGGGGTCTTCATACATTTTGACCTGCAGGGATAATGGGGGTCTAGTGTACAATAGATATAAATAAATATAAAATGATACTCACACGGCCTTGTGAGCAAAATCACATACTGTAGAGGCATCTTTAAGTTCTTTTAAAGAGTAGTGGTGCTGGCTTCCCAGTGAGGAAATGTAAGCCGATAGCCCCTCCTCGATGTCAGTGCGAATCAGGACAATGTCTCTCTTCGGGTAGACTACAAATGAATATTATTATTTTAAAACACTAAAAAAGGCACACATGAAAATACAATAAAAAATACAGAAAAAAAGAGAACAGCCCGTCTGTAGGGTGTAACTCGTGGATCTCGTGGCACGTAGCTAACTTGCTCCGCGTCCGGGTATAGTGCTGCCTCCTCTCTGATCCACTCCTTGACGGTGGCTGTGTTAGTTCAAAAATGCTTAGTGATC